>NC_026000.2:92633492-92933492 GCF_000442705.2 Elaeis guineensis
ACTCGAGAAAGAATGGGATGAGGTTGACAAGAAATTGGCACAATTAAATGCCAAAGCCATGAATGTTCTTTATTGTGCACTAGATGCAAGTGAATTTAATCGCATTTCTACTTGTGCATCTGCTAAAGAAATATGGGATAGGTTAGAAGTAACCCATGAGGGAACAAATCAAGTAAAAGAGTCTAAAATAAACATGCTTGTACATAAATATGAATTGTTCAAAATAGAGCATGATGAGTCCATAACTGCTATGTTTACTCGTTTTACTGATATAATTAATGGTTTAAAGAGTCTTGGCAAATCTTATACTAACAGTGAACTTGTAAGGAAGATTCTCAGGTCACTGCCAAGAACTTGGGAAGCCAAGGTGACTGCCATCCAAGAAGCAAAGGACTTGAACACTCTACCTCTAGAAGAGCTTCTTGGATCCTTGATGACTCATGAACTTAGCATGAAGCAACATCAAGAGGATGAAGTCAAAAAGAAAAGAACCATTGCCCTCAAATCCACAACTTCGCCTGATTATGAAACGGATGACTCTGAAGATGAAGAACAGGATGAAGAGATGGCACTCATCACCCGAAAATTTAAGAAGTTTCTAAGAAAAAGGAAACAGGGGATGAGAAAGAAATTCACAAAAGGGGAACAAAGCAAAGAAAAGAGAAAGATCAACCCCTTATATGCTACGAGTGCAAGAAGCCGGGACATTTCAGATCCGAATGTCCACAACTGAAGAAAGGTCCAAAAAGTTCAAAAAGAAGGCAATGATGGCGACTTGGAGTGCGAGTGATGACTCAAGCTCCGACGAGGAAACCTCAACAGAACAAGCCAACCTGTGCCTGATGGCACACGAAAATGAGGTAACTTCTGAATCCACTAGTGAATTTACATTTGAAGAATTGCATGAAGCATTCTATGATTCAATTGATGAATTAAAGAAACTAGGGAAGAAAAACAAAGAACTGAAATTGGAAAATCAGTCCTTAGTGAAACAAGCTGAAAACCTTTCAATTGAAAAATTCACCTTGATTCAAGAAAATCAAAACTTAAAGGATGAAATTAACAAGCTGAAATCTATAGTAGATAAGTTCACCTTAAGTTCAAACAAACTAAATATGATCCTTGATAATCAGAAAGCTATATATGATAAGGCTGGACTTGGCTATAAACCCTGAAGAAACAAAAATTTCTGAAGGATATTTATGTAAATTATTCAAGTAACAAGTCTACAAATATTACTTGTTTCAAATGTGGAAGAATAGGACATAAATCATACACATGTCTTATTAACAAATATGCAAACACAAAGAAAATATGGGTTCCAAAAGGAACCATTCTGACTAACCTGAAAGGACCCAAGAAAGCTTGGGTACCTAAGACAGAAACTTGACCTTTGCTTGCAGGTGTGTCTAGCATCCCAAGAAGGAAACAGGAAATGGTATCTTGACAGTGGATGCTCGAGACACATGACTGGTGATGAATCACAATTCATCACGCTTGATGCTAAGGATGGAGGGATGGTCACCTTTGGAGATAATGGCAAAGGAAAGATCATCGGGATAGGTAACATTGGTATCACTCCCTCCAAATACATTGAGAATGTTTTACTAGTTAAAGGTTTAAAGCATAACTTACTTAGCATTAGTCAATTCTGTGATAAAGGGTATAAAGTAGTTTTTGAATCATCTGTTTGCATTGTGACTAGTCCTATTAACGATGGCATTAAATTTATAGGACATAGGCATGGCAATGTTTATATGATAGATTTGAATGACTTAGCCAAATTAGACATGCAATGCCTAGTATCCTTGAATGCTAAAATCAATGAGACTAGTTGGCTGTGGCATCGTAGACTTGCACATATTAGCATGCATTCTCTTTCAAAATTAATTAAAAAGATTTAGTTCTCGGTTTGCCAAAACTGAATTTTGAAAAGGATAGAATTTGTGATGCATGCCAATTAGGTAAACAAACTAGAGTATCATTTAAATCCAAAAACTGTTTCAACTTCTAGACCTTTAGAGCTCTTACATATGGACTTATTTGGACCAACAAGAACCACTAGTCTAGGAGGAAAACGATATGGCTTTGTAATTATAGATGATTACTCTCGTTTTACTTGGGTTTTCTTTTTGGCTCACAAAAATGAAACTTTTCATATTTTCACTAAATTTCATCGAAAAGTCTCTAATGAAAAAGGTTTTCAATTCAAAATATTAGAAGTGATCATGGAACTGAATTTGAAAATCAAGATTTTGAAAATTTTTGTGATGAAAATGGAATTGGCCATAACTTCTCTGCTCCTAGGACACCCCAACAAATGGGGTAGTTGAAAGGAAAAACAGAACCTTAGAAGAAATGGCCCGTACCATGCTTTGTGAAAGCAACCTTCCAAGATATTTTTGGGCGGAAGCAATTAACACAGCATGTTACATTTTAAATCGTGCTTTAATTAGACAATTTTTAAAGAAAACCCCCTATGAACTTTGGAAAGGAAGAAAACCAAATATTGCATATTTTCATGTTTTTGGTTGCCGATGTTTTGTATTAAATAATGGCAAAGAAAAACTTGGTAAATTTGATGCAAAATCAGATGAAGCAATCTTTCTAGGTTACTCCTCCACTAGTAAAGCATTTAGAGTTTTCAACAAAAGAACT
This sequence comes from Elaeis guineensis, assembly GCF_000442705.2. NCBI lineage: Eukaryota > Viridiplantae > Streptophyta > Magnoliopsida > Arecales > Arecaceae > Elaeis > Elaeis guineensis. Next base: position 92,636,151 of record NC_026000.2, read on the forward strand.
TTAGTAGTTGAGGAGTCCATACATGTTGTTTTTGATGAATCTAACGATCTTCCTTCAAGGAAGAATGAGGGTGTTGATGATGCAGATCCACTAATAGAAGGTATGAAGGAGATCACTCTGAAAGATTCAGCAACTCCAGAAGACAAGGATCAAGAAGACGAAACAAAATGAGAAAGGTGAAGAAATTCAAGAACAACCTCAAGGTACAAATGACCTACCCAAGGAATGGAGGTATGTTCACAACCACCCTAAGGAGTTAATTATTGGTGACCTATGCATGGGGTAAAAACCCGTTCTTCACTAGAGATGCAGTTAATCATTGTGCTTTTGTATCTCATCTTGAACCTAAAACTTTTGAAGAAGCTGAAAATGATCATAATTGGATTAATGCTATGCAAGAGGAACTTAATCAATTTGAAAGAAATAATGTTTGGACCTTAGTATCAAGACCTAAAGATTATTCAATAATTGGCACAAAATGGGTCTTTAGAAACAAATTAGATGAGCATGGAAATGTAATTAGAAATAAAGCAAGACTGGTTGCTAAGGGATATAATCAAGAAGAAGGAATTGATTTTGATGAAACCTTTGCACCTGTTGCTAGATTAGAAGCTATTAGACTTCTACTTGCATATGCTTGCTTTATGAAATTCAAATTATTTCAAATGGATGTTAAAAGTGCATTTTTAAATGGATATATCTCTGAAGAAGTATATGTAGAACAACCCCTGGATTTGAAAATCATGCTTTTCCTAATCATGTCTTTAGATTAAATAAAGCTTTATATGGATTAAAACAAGCACCTAGAGCATGGTATGAAAGGCTAAGCAAATTTTACTAAATAATGGTTTTTCAAGAGGTAATGTAGATACAACCCTATTTATTAAAAGAAATCAAAATGATATGCTAATTATACAAATTTATGTTGATGACATAATTTTTGGGTCTACTAATGAATCCCTTTGTCAAGACTTTGCTAAGCTTATGCAGGGGAGTTCGAGATGAGCATGATGGGAGAACTCACCTTCTTCCTCGGACTCCAAATCAAACAATCAAAAGAGGGAATCTCCATCACCCAAAGCAAGTACACCAAGGAACTACTCAAAAGATTTGGAATGGAGAACTGCAAACCAATTGGCACACCAATGAGTCCCTCATGTAAGCTTGACAAGGATGATGAAGGTAAAAGCGTAGACTTAAAATACTATAGAGGTATGATTGGCTCATTATTATATTTAACTGCAAGTAGGCCTGATATCATGTTTAGTGTTTGCTTATGTGCTAGATATCAATCTAATCCTAAAGAATCTCATTTGAATGCTGTTAAAAGAATCCTTAGATACTTAAATGGTACACAAACTCTAGGGTTATGGTACTCTAAGGACTCACAAATTAATTTATTAGGATATTCAGATGCTGATTTTGCTGGATGTAAATTAGATAGAAAAAGCACAAGTGGAACTTGCCAATTTCTTGGAGTTAACCTAATCTCATGGTTTAGCAAGAAACAAAATTCGGTGGCACTGTCTACGGCTGAGGCCGAATACATTGCAGCCGGAAGTTGTTGTGCTCAAATCTTGTGGATTAAGCAACAACTCGAAGATTTGGAATCAAACTTAATGAAACACCAATAAGATGTGACAACACAAGTGCCATAAATCTATCTAAAAATCCAATTCAACACTCAAGATCTAAACATATTGAAATAAGACATCATTTTATAAGAGAACATGTTCAAAACAAAATATAATTCTTGAATATGTTTGCACTGAAAATCAATTAGCTGATATCTTTACAAAGGCCCTTAGTGAGGATAGATTCTGTGAAATTAGGAGAAATCTAGGAATTCTAGATCCATTTGCCTAAAATTTCTCAATTTCCAAAGAATTGATTAGAGCTCAATTTCAACATCTATCCTGGTCCCAAAAGCTCAAATTTATCATTCTAAAAACTTATCATTGAGCAAAATTCCTTCACTCAAAATTTCAAATTTTTTGGAATTTATTCACATTTTTCCTGATTTTTGAACTTCATGAGTCGACCCCCATGAGTCGACTCAATGGCAAACTTGTAAATCCCACCAACTTCAACGGGTTCATTGTTTTTAAACGGAAACCCTGTTCGTGAGACGACTCATCTTCTCATCGTCTTCCTTCCAAAAGCCGTCTTCTCCAACTCTTTTTGCTCCAAATCCAAGGATTAATTCGAGGCAATTCTCCCTCCTCCTCTCCACCAAAAATCGCCTCCTTGAAAAGGATTTTTGTGCTTTCTCGCATTGCTTGGCGCGGTTGGAACGTGCCCTAGCACTTCACCGATCTTCCAAAATCCACTTCTTTTCTCCACCAAAATCCTTCTTTACTCTCTTGTGATCCCTCCTCCTCTTCAATTCAAGTCTCTTGCTGCTACTATATGGATATGGCTCCAAAGATGAAACTTCCCCAAAGAAGAAAATCAATCCGTGAGCCTGAAGAAATTGTCCGAAAGAAAAGGCATGCTCAATCTTCAACTGCTCCCACTCCAGTTTCAGTACCTACTCAAGGTCCCTCTCAATCCCTCCAAGCCCCAGTGTAATCCTCTTTCTGATAGAAAAGTAGAAACCGGAAAAATATAGATTTTCGGTTCTTTGAGAAGAAGGTTTACTTTTGCTACCAAAATTAAAAACCAAGGATGGGAACTCTATTGCTCTCTTAAGGAAGTCACCTATGTTGACCTTGTTAGAGAATTCTACCAAAACCTACTTTATGGAAGTGGGTCAGTGACTTCAACTGTAAAGGGAATTGATATCTGCCTGGATTCTAGGATATTGGGAGAAATACTTCAGTTGCCTAGTGAAGGATATTCATATATGGAACTCCCAATTAAAGAAGAGGGGATCAGAATTATTTTAGGAGAAACTTATTCAGGAAATTTAAACAAATTGGAAGCAAAGATTTTGTCCATTGAGATGAGGGTCCTGCATCAGATTGTAACAAAGCTCTTCTTTCCTAGGAGTGGTAGACATGACTTACTTTCCAGCAGAGATGTATGTGTCATGTTTCATGTCATCACTCAGACCCCCCTGAACCTCCCTGCACTTATGATAGAGGCCATGAGAGAAACTTTGAATAGATCCAAGGCACACTTGCCTTATGGTATGGCCCTTACTAGAGTATTTAGGAGGTTTGGAGTTAGCTGTGAGGGGGAGGCTGCTACTAAGCTCTCTCATGTGGACACTTTCAACCAACACAGCCTGCACCGAATGGGATTTCAAAGACTGATGGTGGTTGGATCAAGGGATCTGAGGAGAGAGCTGAGGAGAGAACTGAGGAAAGAACTGAGAGAGCTGAAGTCAGAACTGAAGGCAGAGTAGAAGAAGAAGATCCATCATCTCCTGTCATGACTTCAGGGCAGCATCACCACATATCCAGTTCATTCCTGATACTGAGGCTGGCCCTTCAGAGTTTACTAGGATGCCCACACCAGTGTATCAGCCAGAGAGCAGAGCACCTCATTCAGAGTTCAGACTGGCTGACGATCAGATCGAGCATATTTCACAGCGTGTGGCTTCTTTGCTGTCTAGCCAGTGGAGTAGTACTTCTTTTGCACCTGGAGCTACCTCTTCTGATCAGACCATTACTCCCCACATCTCCACTGTGTTTCAGATGATTCAGATCAGTCCATCAGGATACAGCAGCTTGAGGACACAGTCTGGAGACTGACTGGCAGAGTTCTTGACTTGCAGGGGCAAGTCCTTGCTTTGGCCCATCCCAAGCCACAGGAGTCAATCATTGAGGTCACAGACCTCACTGCAGAGGCTGGTAGGCTCAGAGGAGCACTAGAAGGTGGATATGAATTGCTGAGGAAAGAAATCCGAGGATCGAGTGAGCATGCTACCACTCAGTTCACTGCTCTACTTCAATCTGTTTCCAGAGCACTGAACGTACTTGATTCTATCAGACTCACCCTTTCTGTTCAGTCCTTAGCATCTCAGCGTTCTCAGCCACCCAGTTCATCTCGCTCTCCTGCTCGTGGCAGAGGCAGACGGGGTAGAGGACGCACTTCTGATCCATCATCTCCTCACCCTATATCTGATGACTCCGATCATTGACTTATCTTGATCTTTACTAGATCCTAGGTGTTAGTGTCTTGTTCTAGGATCTATACCTTGGGGCCATGTATTGACAATTAGCTGGTTGAATTTTATTTTTAAACTATGTATTGAAACAATTATGTTTTTAATGGAATCATTTTTCACTTATATTTCTACCTTTTGTAATGATATTGATCATATTTTGGTTATATATTCTTCTTGTGGAAAAATTGTCTTCTCTTTGTTGTTGTTTGCTGTTGATAATTGCTATATTAAGGGGGAGCAAACTTCTATGATAAACTCTAAAAGGGGAGAAATTAAAGAAATTTAAAAAAAAAAAAAGAGTTAACCATATTTGATGATGTCAAAAAGGGGGAGAAATTAAACAAAACAAAATTGAGAAATTAAACAAAAATTGAGAAATTAAAAAAAAAAATTGGAGATATTAAACAAAAATTGGAGATATTAAACAAAATTGGAGAAATTAAACAAAAATTTGAGAAATTAAATATTTGAGAAATTAAACAAAAATTTGAGAAATTAAACAAAATTTGAGAAATTAAACAAAAATGGTATTTTGAGAAATTAAGCAAAAATTTGAGAAATTTGATATCAGACAGAAATTAAACAAAAAGCCATCCATCAAAAGCAAAATCATAAGTACAATGCAAATAAGTAATTTTTTATATGCTCTGATATATTTCAAAATTCAAACTTGCTCTGATATATCTTTTGAAATTTACCTTGATACATCTTAAGAAATTTGATTTACTCTGATACACCCTAAAATTTCTTTTAACTTGCTCTGATACATGATAAAATTTAATCTGATACAGTGTGAAAGTTTCTCTGATATTTGCTCTGATACAGTGTGAAATTTTCTCTGATATATTATAACATTTACTCTGATACATTGTAAAATCTTTTCGATAACATTGTAAAAATTATTGTTCTTGCTCTGATACATTGCAAAATTTATTTCTTTTCTCTTGCTCTGATATATCTTAAGCTCAAAATGAGTTAATACACTTAAGCTCAAAATCAACTTTTAAACATACTTTGGCACACATAATTTTTTAAGCACATAAGTATTTTTTTTGCTCTGATGCTAAAACTAAAATCAAATGAGAATGGAATTTTCAAAATAAGAGCTCAATCTGATAACAAAAACAAGTTTTCCGCTCTAACACCAAAATCACATAATCAAATGAGCATATCTTCAAATCTTAAGCAAATGGACAAATTATTTTTGCATATGACTATTTATATTACATGCCAAAAGAATCATACTCTTTTCAAGCATATACACCTATAATGTATTCTTTTGAAATTAATGCATTCACATAAATGCTTTTGTTCAAATATTTTGTCATCATCAAAAAGGGGAGATTGTTGCTCCTAGATTGATTTTGATGATTACAAAGCAATTGAAGGGATACAAAAATTTTAAATTGAAAAAGTCCTTATGCTCTTCAAGGGCAAATCATAATTTCACTAAAATCCTGATTTGATAGTATCATTTGATAGAACAAATGATTTGAAAACTATTGGTGAAAATTTATTATTTTTGGACTTATATTTTCGAAGTTATGAATGTTTGAAGTGCATGAGTCGACTCATGAGTCAACTCATGGCACTATGAGCTGATTGGCACGCAAAAAAAAAAAAAATTTCCTTGGCACCTGGATTTTTGGCTTGCACGACCTGTGAGTCGACTCATGAGTCGACCCACAAGGCATGAGTCGACTCATGAGTCGACCTCTGCTGATTTGAGCCGAAAATTCAGAAATCGACTATCTGGTCTGTGCAACAGAAGTCGACTCCTGTAGCATGAGTCGACTCATGAGTCGACTCCTGCGATGAAAATGTCAGCAACGGCTATTTTTTTTGCCCATTTTAATTGCCTTTTATGCTTCCTAAAATTGCTCTAACGGCTCTTTATCTGCCTAAATTATTTTCTCTTGCTTCTAATGCCATAAAATGCTTCAAATGGTGAAAGAAATTGCAGATTAAATAGCAGATCAAACGTGAGATCAAAAACAGAAGAGATCTGAAATCTGCATGAAAAAGCCTGAGATCAATGAAATACCAAAAAGAAAAAGAGAGAGGATCCACAATATACAGAGAGATTGTGAAAGAGAAAGCAAGAGCATTCAAAGAGAAGATCTTTCAAGCCTATTGTTCAACCTTGATCAGAGATCTTCAAAGCTTTCAAGAGATCTTCAATCAACGATCAACCTCTTCTCAAGCATTTGTTCAAGCGTTTATCCACCTTGAGAAAATCCGAAAAGGGGTTCTTCATTTGAGTAAAGTTTTTATTGTTATATTTGCTCATTTAAGGAGCTGTTATTGTATTAATCTGTGCTCTAAATTTTCTTACTCTTTGTGAGTTTTTGTTCTTATTTTTGGAGGATTTCCAAAACAAGGAAAGATTGATCCGAACCTGAAATTGGAGTGTTTTGGATTTACTTGTACCCGGAAAACAAGTGATCTAGCTTGGGATAGCTAGTGTCGGAGTTTCCGACGTTTTGTATTCAGGTTGAATACAAGCATAGTGGATTGAAATTCCCAAGTAGGAGCTTGGGGAGTGGATGTAGGTGCAAGGTTGGCACCGAGCCACTATAAATCCTTGTGTTTGTGGTGTGCTTTATTGTTTCTCCTTATTTCTCTATCATATTCTTGCATTCCTGCTTTAAGTAATTAATATTGAATTAAAGTCTTTGTCTTGTTCATCATAAGTAATCAATTAATTCCAAAATTTTTAGAAACCCAATTCACCCCCCTCTTGGGTTGCATAGCTGGGCAACAAGTGGTATCAGAGCCCGGTGCTCTAGCCCTTCTTTGATCTAACAATCAAAGAGCCAAAGATCTATGGCAACCCATGTTGGTACTTCTCTAGCCGAGGGGCAATCAACAAACCGACCTCCACTTTTCAATGGGTCTAATTACACCTATTGGAAAGCTCGGATGAAGATTTTCATACAAGCACTCGACTATGATATGTGGAGTATCATAGTAAATGGTCCTCACACACCCACCAAGATTATAGATGGTGAGGAGTCAACCAAACCCGAGAAAGAATGGGATGAGGTTGACAAGAAATTGGCATAATTAAATGCCAAAGCCATGAATGTTCTTTATTGTGCACTAGATGCAAGTGAATTCAATCGCATTTCTACTTGTGCATCTGCTAAAGAAATATGGGATAGGTTAGAAGTAACCCATGAGGAACAAATCAAGTAAAAGAGTCTAAAATAAACATGCTTGTACATAAATATAAATTATTTAAAATGGAGCATGATGAGTCCATAACTACTATGTTTACTCGTTTTACTGATATAATTAATAGTTTGAAGAGTCTTGGCAAATCTTATACTAACAGTGAACTTGTAAGGAAGATTCTCAGGTCACTGCCAAGAACTTGGGAAGCCAAGGTGACTGCCATCCAAGAAGCAAAGGACTTGAACACTCTACCTCTAGAAGAGCTTCTTGGATCCTTGATGACTCATGAACTTAGCATGAAGCAACATCAAGAGGATGAAGTCAAAAAGAAAAGAACCATTGCCCTCAAATCCACAACTTTGCCTGATTATGAAACGGATGACACTGAAGATGAAGAACAGGATGAAGAAATGACACTCATCACCCGGAAATTTAAGAAGTTTCTAAGAAAAAGGAAACAGGGGATGAGAAAGAAATTCACAAAAGGGGATCAAAGCAAAGAAAAAAAGAAAGATCAACCCCTTATATGCTACGAGTGCAAGAAGTCGGGACATTTCAGATCCGAATGTCCACAACTGAAGAAAGGTCCCAAAAAGTTCAAAAAGAAGGCAATGATGGCGACTTGGAGTGCGAGTGATGATTCAAGCTCCGACGAGGAAACCTCAACAGAACAAGCCAACCTGTGCCTGATGGCACACGAAAATGAGGTAACTTCTGAATCCACTAGTGAATTTACATTTGAAGAATTGCATGAAGCATTCTATGATTCAATTGATGAATTAAAGAAACTAGGGAAGAAAAATAAAGAACTGAAATTGAAAAATCAGTCCTTAGTGAAACAAGCTGAAAACTTGTCAATTAAAAAATTCACCTTGATTCAAGAAAATCAAAACTTAAAGGATGAAATTAACAAGCTGAAATCTATAGTAGATAAGTTCACCTTAAGTTCAAACAAACTAAATATGATTCTTGATAATCAGAAAGCTATATATGATAAGGCTGGACTTGGCTATAAACCTCTGAAGAAACAAAAATTTCTGAAGGATATTTATGTAAATTATTCAAGTAACAAGTCTACAAATATTACTTGTTTCAACTGTGGTAGGATAGGACATAAATCATACACATGTCTTATTAACAAATATGCAAACACAAAGAAAATATGGGTTCCAAAAGGAACCATTCTGACTAACCTAAAAGGACCCAAGAAAGCTTGGGTACCTAAGACAGAGACTTGACCTTTGCTTGCAGGTGTGTCTAGCATCCCAAGAAGGAAACAGGAAATGGTATCTTGACAGTGGATGCTCGAGACACATGACTGGTGATGAATCACAATTCATCACGCTTGATGCTAAGGATGGAGGGATGGTCACCTTTGGAGATAATGGCAAAGGACAGATCATCGGGATAGGTAACATTGGTATCACTCCCTCCAAATACATTGAGAATGTTTTACTAGTTAAAGATTTAAAGCATAACTTACTTAGCATTAGTCATTCTGTGATAAAGGGTATAAAGTAGTTTTTGAATCATCTGTTTGCATTGTGACTAGTCCTATTAACGATGGCATTAAATTTATAGGACATAGGCATGGCAATATTTATATGGTAGATTTGAATGACTTAGCCAAATTAGACATGCAATGCCTAGTATCCTTGAATGCTAAAATCATTGAGACTAGTTGGCTGTGGCATCGTAGACTTGCATATATCAGCATGCATTCTCTTTCAAAATTAATTAAGAAAGATTTAGTTCTCGGTTTGCCAAAATTGAATTTTGAAAAGGATAGAATTTGTGATGCATGCCAATTAGGTAAAAAACTAGAGTATCATTTAAATCCAAAAATACTGTTTCAACTTCTAGACCATTAGAGCTCTTACATATGGACTTATTTGGCCCAACAAAAACCATCAGTCTAGGAGGAAAACGATATGGCTTTGTAATTATAGATGATTACTCTCGTTTTACTTGGGTTTTCTTTTTGACACACAAAAATGAAACTTTTTAGATTTTTACTAAATTTCATCGAAAAGTCTCTAATGAAAAAGGATTTTCAATTCAAAATATTAGAAGTGATCATGGAACTGAATTTGAAAATCAAGATTTTGAAAATTTTTGTGATGAAAATGGAATTGGCCATAACTTCTCTGCTCCTAGAACACCTAACAAAATGGGGTAGTTGAAAGGAAAAACAGAACCTTAGAAGAAATGGCCCGTACCATGCTTTGTGAAAGCAACCTTCCAAGATATTTTTGGACGGAAGCAATTAACACAGCATGTTACATTTTAAATCGTGCTTTAATTAGACAATTTTTAAAGAAAACCCCCTATGAACTTTGGAAAGGAAGAAAACCAAATATTGCATACTTTCATGTTTTTGGTTGTCGATGTTTTGTATTAAATAATGGCAAAGAAAAACTTTGTAAATTTGATGCAAAATCAGATGAAGCAATCTTTCTAGGTTACTCCTCCACTAGTAAAGCATTTAGAGTTTTCAACAAAAGAACTTTAGTAGTTGAAGAGTCCATACATGTTGTTTTTGATGAATCTAACGATCTTCCTTCAAGGAAGAATGAGGGTGTTGATGATGCAGATCCACTAATAGAAGGTATAAAGGAGATCACTCTGAAAGATTCAACAACTCCAGAAGACAAGGATCAAAAAGACGAACAAAATGAGAAAGGTGAAGAAACTCAAGAACAACCTCAAGGTATAAATGACCTACCCAAGGAATGGAGGTATGTTCACAACCACCCTAAGGAGTTAATTATTGGTGATCCTATGCATGGGGTAAAAACCCGTTCTTCACTTAGAGATGTAGTTAATCATTGTGCTTTTGTATCTCAACTTGAACCTAAAACTTTTGAAGAAGCTGAAAATGATCATAACTGGATTAATGCAATGCAAGAGGAACTTAATCAATTTGAAAGAAATAATGTTTGGACCTTAGTATCTAGACCTAAAGGTTATTCAATAATTGGCACAAAATGGGTCTTTAGAAACAAATTAGATGAGCATGGAAATGTAATTAGAAATAAAGCAAGACTGGTTGCTAAGGGATATAATCAAGAAGAAGGAATTGATTTTGATGAAACCTTTGCACCTGTTGCTAGATTAGAAGCTATTAGACTTCTACTTGCATATGCTTGCTTTATGAAATTCAAATTATTTCAAATGGATGTTAAAAGTGTATTTTTAAATGGATATATTGCTGAAGAAGTATATGTAGAACAACCTTTGGATTTGAAAATCATGCTTTTCCTAATCATGTCTTTAGATTAAATAAAGCTTTATATGGATTAAAACAAGCACCTAGAGCATGGTATGAAAGGCTAAGCAAATTTCTACTAAATAATGGTTTTACAAGAGGTAATGTAGATACAACCCTATTTATTAAAAGAAATCAAAATGATATGCTAATTATACAAATTTATGTTGATGACATAATTTTTGGGTCTACTAATGAATCCCTTTGTCAAGACTTTGCTAAGCTTATGCAGGGGGAGTTCGAGATGAGCATGATGGGAGAACTCACCTTCTTCCTCGGACTCCAAATCAAACAATCAAAAGAGGAAATCTCCATCACCCAAAGCAAGTACACCAAGGAACTACTCAAAAGATTTGGAATGGAGAACTGCAAACCAATTGGCACACCAATGAGTCCCTCATGTAAGCTTGACAAGGATGATGAAGGTAAATGTGTAGACTTAAAATACTATAGAGGTATGATTGGCTCATTATTATATTTAACTGTAAGTAGGCCTGATATCATGTTTAGTGTTTGCTTATGTGCTAGATATCAAACTAATCCTAAAGAATCTCATTTGAATGCTGTTAAAAGAATCCTTAGATACTTAAATGGTACTCAAACTCTAGGGTTATGGTACTCTAAGGACTCACAAATTAATTTATTAGGATATTCAGATGCTGATTTTGCTGGATGTAAATTAGATAGAAAAAGCACAAGTGGAACTTGCCAATTTCTTGGAGTTAACCTAATCTCATGGTTTAGCAAGAAACAAAATTCGATGCACTGTCTACGGCTGAGGCCGAATACATTGCAGCCGGAAGTTGTTGTGCTCAAATCTTATGGATTAAGCAACAACTCGAAGATTTTGGAATCAAACTTAATGAAACACCAATAAAATGTGACAACACAAGTGCCATAAATCTATCTAAAAATCCAATTCAACACTCAAGATCTAAACATATTGAAATAAGACATCATTTTATAAGAGAACATGTTCAAAACAAAAATATAATTCTTGAATATGTTTGCACTGAAAATCAATTAGCTGATATCTTTACAAAGGCCCTTAGTGAGGATAGATTCTGTGAAATTAGGAGAAATCTAGGAATTCTAGATCCATTTGCCTAAAATTTCTCAATTTCCAAAGAATTGATTAGAGCTCAATTTTCAACATCTATCCTGGTCCCAAAAGCTCAAATTTATCATTCTAAGAACTTATCATTGAGCAAAATTCCTTCACTCAAAATTTCAAATTTTTCTGGAATTTATTCACATTTTTCCTGATTTTCTGAACTTCATGAGTCGACCCCCATGAGTCGACTCAATGGCAAACTTGTAAATCCCACCAACTTTCAACAGGTTCATTGTTTTTATACTGAAACCCTGTTCGTGAGATGACTCATCTTCCCATCGTTCTTCTTCCAAAAGTCGTCTTCTCCAACTCTTTTTCTCCAAATCCAAGGATTAATTTCGAGGCAATTCTCTCTCCTCCTCTCCACCAAAAATCGCCTCCTTGAAAAGGATTTTCTATGCTTTCTCGCATTGCTTGGCGCGGTTGGAACGTGCCCTAGCACTTTACCGATCTTCCAAAATCCACTTCTTTTCTCCACCAAAATCCTTCTTCACTCTCTTGTGATCCCTCCTCCACTCAATTCAAGTCTCCTTGTCTGCTACTATAGTGGATATGGCTCCAAAGATGAAACTTCTCCAAAGAAGAAAATCAATCCGTGAGCCTGAAGAAATTGTCAGAAAGAAAAGGCAAGCCGCTCAATCTTCAACTGCTCCCACTCCAGTTTCAGTACCTACTCAAGGTCCCTCTCAATCCCTCCTAAGCCCCAGTAAGAATCCTCTTTCCGATAGAAAAGTAGAAACCGAAAAAAATATAGATTTTCGATTCTTTGAGGAAGAAGGATTTACTTTTGCTACCAAAATTAAAAACCAAGGATGGGAACTCTATTGCTCTCTTAAGGAAGTCACCTATGTTGACCTTGTTAGAGAATTCTACCAAAACATACTTTATGGAAGTGGGTCAGTGACTTCAACTGTAAAGGGAATTGATATCTGCCTGGATTCTAGGATATTGGGAGAAATACTTCAGTTGCCTAGTGAAGGATATTCATATATGGAACTCTCAATTAAAGAAGAGGGGATCAGAATTATTTTAGGAGAAACTTATTCAGGAAATTTAAACAAATTGGAAGCAAAGATTTTGTCCATTGAGATGAGGGTCCTGCATCAGATAGTAACAAAGCTCTTCTTTCCTAGGAGTGGTAGACATGACTTACTTTCCAGCAGAGATGTATGTGTCATGTTTCATGTCATCACTCAGACCCCCTGAACCTCCCTGCACTTATGATAGAGGCCATGAGAGAAACTTTGAACAGATCCAAGGCACACTTGCCTTATGGTATGGCCCTTACTAGAGTATTCAGGAGGTTTGGAGTTAGTTGTGAGGGGGAGGCTGCTACTAAGCTCTCTCATGTGGACACTTTCAACCAACACACCCTGCACCGAATGGGATTTGCAAAGACTGATGGTGGTTGGATCAAGAGATCTGAGGAGAGAGTTGAGGAAAGAACTGAAGAGAGAACTGAAGAGAGAGCTGAAGTCAGAACTGAAGGCAGAATAGAAGAAGAAGATCCATCATCTCCTGTCCATGACTTCAGGGCAGCATCACCACATATCCAGTTCATTCCTGATACTGAGGCTGGCCCTTCAGAGTTTACTAGGATGCCCACACTAGTGTATCAGCCAGAGAGCAGAGCACCTCATTCAGAGTTCAGACTGGCTGACGATCAGATCGAGCATATTTCACAGCGTGTGGCTTCTTTGCTGTCTAGTCAGTGGGGTAGTACTTCTTTTGCATCAGGAGCCACCTCTTCTGATCAGACCATTACTCCCCATATCTTCACTGTGTTTCAGATGACATCAGATCAGTCCATCAGGATACAGCAGCTTGAGGACACAGTCTGGAGACTGACTGGCAGAGTTCTTGACTTGCAGGGGCAAGTCCTTGCTTTGGCCCATCCCAAGCCACAGGAGTCAACCATTGAGGTCACAGACCTCACTGCAGAGGCTGGCAGGCTCAGAGGAGCTCTAGAAGGTGGATATGAATTACTGAGGAAAGAGATCCGAGGATCGAGTGAGCATGCTACCACTCAGTTCACTGCTCTACTTCAATCTGTTTCCAGAGCACTGAACGTACTTGATTCTATCAGACTCACCCTTTCTGTTCAGTCTTTGGCCTCTCAGCGTTCTCAGCCACCCAGTTCATCTCGCTCTCCTGCTCGTGCCAGCACCTCCACTCGTGGCAGAGGCAGACAGGGTAGAGGACGCACTTCTGATCCATCATCTCCTCACCCTGATGACTCCGATCATTGACTTATCTTGATCATTTCTAGATCCTAAGTGTTAGTGTCTTGTTCTAGGATCTATACCTTGGGGCCATGTATTGACAATTAGCTGGTTGACTTTTATTTTTTTAAAGAACTATGTATTGAAACAATTATGTTTTTTAATGGAATCATCTTTTGCTTATATTTCTACCTTTTGTAATGATGTTGATCATATTATGGTTATATATATTCTTCTTGTTGAAATATTGTCTTCTCTATTGATAATTGCTATATTAAGGGGGAGCAAACTTCTGTGATAAACTCTAAAAGGGGAGAAATTAAAGAATGTTTCGGAAAAAGGAAGAGTTAACCATATTTGATGATGTCAAAAAGGGGGAGAAATTAAACAAAAATTTGAGAAATTAAACAAAATTTGAGAAATTAAATATCTGGAGAAATTAAACAAAAATTTGAGAAATTAAATATCTGGAGAAATTAAACAAAAATTTGAGAAATTAAATATTTGGAGACATTAAACAAAAATTTGAGAAATTAAATATTTGGAGAAGTTAAACAAAAATTTGAGAAATTAAACAAAATTTGAGAAATTAAACAAAAATGATATTTTGAGAAATTAAACAAAAATTTGAGAAATTTGATATCAGACAGAAATTAAATAAAAAGCCATCCAAAGCAAAATCATAAGTACAATGCAAATGAGTAATTTTTTTTTATGCTCTGATATATTTCAAAATTCAAACTCGCTCTGATATATCTTTTGAAATTTACCTTGATATATCTTAAGAAATTTGATTTACTCTGATACATCCTAAAATTTCTTTTAACTTGCTCTGATACATGATAAAATTTAATCTGATACAGTGTGAAAGTTTCTCTGATATATTATAACACTTGCTCTGATACAGTATGAAATTTTCTCTGATATATTATAAAATTTACTCTGATACATTGTAAAATCTTTTCTGATAATATTGTAAAAATTATTTTTCTTGCTCTGATACATTGCAAAATTTATTTTTTCTCTCTTGCTCTGATATATCTTAAACTCAAAATGAGCTAATACACTTTCAACTCTTAAACATACTTTGGCACACATAATTTTTTAGGCACATAAGTATTTTTTGCTGTGATGCTAAAACTAAAATCAAATGGGAATGGAATTTTCAAAATACAGCTCAATCTGATAACAAAAATAAGTTTTCCGCTCTAAACCAAAATCACATAATCAAATGAGCGTATCTTCAAATCCTTAAGCAAATGGACAAATTATTTTTGCATATGACTATTTATATTACATGCCAAAAGAATCATACTCTTTTCAAACATATACACCTATAATGTATTCTTTTGAATTTAATGCATTCACATAAATGTTTTTGTTCAAGTGTTTTGTCATCATCAAAAAGGGGAGATTGTTGCTCCTAGATTGATTTTGATGATTACAAAGCAGATTGAAGGGATACAAATAATTTTAAATTGAAAAAGTCCTTATGCTCTTCAAGGGCAAAATTGTAATTTTACTAAAATCCTGATTTGATAGTATCATTTGATAGAACAAATGATTTGAAAACTATTGGTGAAAATTTCATTGTTTTTGGACTTATATTTTCGAAGTTATGAAGGTTTGAAGTGCATGAGTCGACTCATGAGTCAACTCATGGCACTATGAGCTGATTGGCACGCAAAAAAAAAAAAATTCCCTTGGCAGCTGGATTTTTGGCTTGGCACGACCTGTGAGTCGACTCATGAGTCGACCCACAAGGCATGAGTCGACTCATGAGTCGACCTCTGCTGATTTGAGCCGAAAAATCCAGAAATCAAGACTGTCTGGTCTGTGCAACAGAAGTCGACTCATGAGTCGACTCCTGTAGCATGAGTCGACTCATGAGTCGACTCCTGCGATGGAAAATGTCAGCAACGGCTATTTTTTTTTTGCCCATTTTAATTGCCTTTTATGCTTCCTAAAATTGCTCTAACGGCTCTTTATCTGCCTAAAATATTTTCTCTTGCTTCTAATGCCATAAAATGCTTCAAATGGTGAAAGAAATTGCAGATTAAATAGCAGATCAAACGTGAGATCAAAAACAGAAGAGAGGATCCGAAATCTGCACGAAAAAGCCTGAGATCAACGAAATATCCAAAAAGAAAAAGAGAGAGGATCCACAATATACTAGAGAGATTGTGAAAGAGAAAAGCAAGAGCATTCAAAGAGAAGATCTTTCAAGCCTATTGTTCAACCTTGATCAAGAGATCTTTCAAAGCTTTCAAGAGATCTTCAATCAACGATCAACCTCTTCTCAAGCATTTGTTCAAGCGTTTATCCACCTTGAGAAAATCCGAAAAGGGGTTCTTCATTTGAGTAAAGTTTTTATTATTATATTTGCTCATTTAAGGAGCTGTTATTGTATTAATCTGTGCTCTAAATTTTCTTACTCTTTGTGAGTTTTTGTTCTTATTTTTGAAGGATTTTCAAAACAAGGAAAGGTTGATCCGAACCTGAAATCGGAGTATTTTGGGTTTATTTGTACCCGAAAAATAAGTGATCTAGCTTGGGATAGCTAGTGTCGGAGTTTTCGACGTTTTGTATTCAGGTTGAATACAAGCATAGTGGATTGAAATTCCCAAGTAGGAGCTTGGAGAGTGGATGTAGGTGCAAGGTTGGCACCGAACCACTATAAATCCTTATGTTTGTGGTGTGCTTTATTGTTTCTCCTTATTTCTCTATCATATTCTTGCATTCCTGCTTTAAGTAATTAATATTGAATTAAAGTCTTTGTCTTGTTCATCATAAGTAATCAATTAATTCCAAAATTTTTAGAAACCCAATTCACCCCCCCTCTTGGGTTGCATAGCTGGGCAACAGGGTACCATTGCTAGATGGTCACTTCGATTAGTACAGAAATTGGTTCCTATGCTACCGACTTAGGTTCGAACCTGTGGGGTCACACACATTAGAGGTTCTTATCTGATTTGATGGCTGATGTAGAATCCTACATATTTAAGACTCAATGATCAAGAATCAAGATTCTCTGATCACGAGTTCCACACATTATGGGTACCGGGGTCAAGAGTCCCACTGGTTGGGATTCTTCGATCAGGATTACATATCGATGAATTCTGATATCCGATTACCCATCGGATTTGGACTCAATATTTATGTGAAGTTTAATTAGTGATTTGATCACTAATTAACTCAATTTGATTGAGTAATTATTTTTGGATCAAGTCTAATTGAATTGGATTCAGTTGGGTTTGACCCGATTAGATTAAGAGTTGACCTAATCGTCGAGATGGTTTGGTTCCTGATTTTATCAGGGGTTGGGCTTAGTCAATTCCTAATTTGATTAAGATTTTATTGAGTTTAATTAAGCTTAATTAAGTTAGATTTAAATTAGTCTAATTGGACCTAACTTATTTGGTTCAATTAGGTTGGTTTAAATAATTAAACCACCTTGACCCAATCTCCATGCGCCACCTCACTTCCATTGCACCCATTTGGATTCACGAGAAGGAATTTCTCATGAATTTTTTTCTCACACCAAGCCCTCTCCATGCTCCACTTTAATGTGCCAAATGGATGGATAAGGATGATTGGTTGGCCATTCAAATTGAAAATAAAGTTTGAATTTGAATGGGCAATCAATCTTTGCACCTTATCCCTTTTTTTACGCCCTATTTATTACATGAGAAAAAAATTTCTCATGAAATCACTCCATGCACAATTTAAGCCATGCCTCACGCCTTTAGTGGATAAGGGATGAGTTGGTATCCATTTGAATTCAAAATTTGATTTGAATTCAAATGTGCAATTACTCATCTTTATCCTTTCTTTTGGATAAGACGTTTGACGTTGTTATAAAAGGAGGATAAGAGTGGGGCGTGCAAGAAGAAGTTTTTTTGAAAAAAAAATTTGGGGTGTGAGAAGTCTTGTGCGTGAGAAGAAAGTCCATATCCTTCCAAAAGAAAAAGAACGAAAAGAAAGAAAAGTGGGTGCAAGATTTCTGGCGAGTTTCCTAGAGTTTTAGCCTAGGGTTCGAAAAGTGAGAAAGTGAGCTACAAATGTCGTGAGCCCACAAAATCTTACGAAGATCTTCAACATCCTCTCAAGCATGTCTGTTGATGATTCGGAGCTTCCGAAGAATCGACAGATATCGATCGAAGGAGTTCGATTAGCATCCACCGTCAAAAGGGCTCTACAACGAGCTAGCACTCGTGAGGAGTCGATCAGACGGGAGCTTCGTGTGGACGATCTGTAGAGGCCAGACACGCTGTGTGGCTGCATCACGATAATCAAACTCTCCCGACGGTGATCAGATTGCGACGATCTACTATCCGCACAAAGGTATTGTGTTCTGAACACATTACAGTAAAGTATTTACTGTTCGAATTTGAATTTCAAATTTAAATGAATGCATGCTATATATCATATTTAGATCCTAGTATAGGATAAATTTATGTTAATTAATTAGATTAATTAATATATTTCTACTGTAAAATCATAATTTTGAAAAAGTTTTAAAATTATCATTTTACCCCTGCACTGAATTTCTCCACAAATGGTATCAGAGCGGGTTCTTAGATATGATATATATATTTGCATGCGTAGATTAAGTTGTAATCTAAAAGTTTAAATTTGAAATTTGAAATTCAAAATTTAAAATTTGAATTTTGAAAGTTGTTCAAAATTCAAAATTCAAAAAAAAATTGAAATTCAAAATTTGAATTTTAAAATTTGAAATTCAAAATTCAAAATTCAAAAATTTAAAATTCAAAATTTGAAATTTAAAATTTGGGTGAAATTTCAAATTTGAAATTCAAAATTTAAAATTCAAAATTTGAAATTCAAAAATTTGAAATTTGAAATTTGAAATTTGTTTGAAATTTGAAATTCAAAATTTAAAATTTAAAATTTGAAATTTGAAATTTAAATTTTGAAATTGGTATATTTAGATATACTTGATCCAAGTAGCAAGTAATCGAATTGGGTTGGTTGCCATGGCTGTTCCATCATAGGAGAAAAGTAGGATTTAAAGGCCCTCTCCTCCCATTCGATGGGGTCTCCTATGGCGGTAGGGGTGCCGCTGTAATTATATCCCATGAAGATGAAGCAGCAAAAAGAATTAATTATAAAGGATCAATTGTAAAATTTATCATGAATATGTTAGATTAGATCTAAAAGAATATTCATGATTTATTTTGATTGAGTTATTTTCTGTTATGTAATTAGCAATAGGATTGCTATTTATGAAATGTGCTGATCTATTTGTGAAATGAGTCAACATATTTAGTGAACAGAAAATAAAATCTTTCAAATTTGAAAATTATTTTTGAAATATCAAACCCTGACCCATCAGCTCAAATACTTAATTAAAAGAATTAAGTGTTGTCTAGTAGGTTTAGAATTGTGAATTAAGATCTAAGACAATTGCATAAACTTGTGGGTCAATGGGTTAGATGGATTAGGTCCATAATTGGGTTAGACCTAAGGTTAGCTTAAAGAAATAGACTAAATTAGAGTAATTGGTCAAATCTAATCAAAAGTTGAATTAGATTAGGTCAAGGATACTCTAGACTCAACTCCAATAGTTGTAGTTGAATGGGTCCATGTCTTTAACTAGACTAAGATGGACTTAATTCATGGCTACGCGGTGGAACCCTGTTTAATAAGTTGATCAAATTAAAACTAATGAACCAGTTGGTGTCTAAGGTAAGTTTGGCATTTTGACCAGTGGTTTTTAAGCGGGAGCTACTCACAGTGATTCGATCTCCGACGAGTTAATGGCTTATCCCTACCACTGATCTCACTTACCTGGCCAACCTGATGAATTAGGTTTTGATTAGATCACTTGGTGATTAGGGCTCACCCATATCATTAGATAAATCAGTTTGACTGATTTAGGTGCTCCTAATGTCAGCTTTAATTAAATTCTTTTTTTAATCTAACTTGATAAAGTCAGTGGGAGGATTGAAATTGGTTGGATATTTTTCTTCTCATCTATCCTTTAATAAAATCCTCAAAAATTATTAGGTCCCTAAAAATGATTAAGTTATATTGATAACTAAGTCATAGCCTCCCATTAAGTGAGTGATAATGAGTCCATTAGTTAAATAATCATTGGAGGCCCAAAGGCATGGTGCTTATTGACTAATGGAATTATCATTCATAATATGATAATTTGGTTTGAGTCTTTCTGATGGTGGTCAGGTTGGCTGGCCAAAGTCGGGCCTGATCATTTATTGGTCCGATTCACCAAATTAAATCATGTTAATGGTTGGACCTAACCAGATCTTTTTAGTGGAGGCCAAAGCCTACTGATTAGGTTCTGGGGCAAAATCAATTACTAGAAGTTGTTTAGAGAAACAACTGGTTATGAACCTACCCATAGATGCACATGGGTTGACCAATCAAAGTTGAGCTCATGTGTAGTCTGTGTAGATTCTAATACCCACTAAGGAATTAAAGTAATTTTTCGAATTGGAGGTTGAGGCTACCAGTTTATAAAAATACTGGGAGAAACTTTAGACTAAAGTCCAAGCCTTTAGTATTTATAATTTATGTACTAATAGAGGTCTGGTTTTTCTTTATGCAGCTATGGCCACTACCCTGTCCCTTCGTCATTATTAGATAATGACAAGCTCATGGGACCTAATTTTGATAGCTGATATCGAAAATTAAAAATCATCCTTGAGCATGAGCGGATCCTTTATGTAGTAACGGATCCGGCACCTGAGGAGCCAGCCCAGAACATTAGAGGGACGGTCTGAGATACTTATCAGAAGTGGCTCAACGATCGTACCACCATTCGGTGCATTATGCTGGCAGAAATGAATGATGAGTTCAGCCGCAGGTTCGAGAACACCCAGCCACAGGAGATACTTCAAATGTTGAACGACTCCTTTGGCATGCCTGACGATGTTTAAAGGCACAAAACTAGTTGTGCCATTTTCAATGCTCGGATGAGGGATGGAGCCTCAGTCACTGATCATGTACTGTACATGATCGAAATGATTGAGCACCTAACTAAACTGGGCTTTCTCCTACACGAGCAGCTCGATAAGGATGCGATCCTTAATTCATTGCCCAAGTCCTTTTTCCCCTTCCTTACTCATTTTCGGATGACAAAGCCTGCAGTGAACTACCACGGTTTGTTGGGGTTGCTGCAGAACTTTGAGAAGGATCACCAGCTCCATAAGGAGTCGATGAATGTTGTGGGAGGGTCTTCTTCTGATCGTCGACCCTTTAAGAAAAGGAAGAAGAAGAACAAGAAGAAGAATAAGAAGGTGCAGCTGCATGCTGGGACATCTCACAGGGTCAGACCAAGAAGCGCAAGCCCGACCAGAGCCAAGTGGAGTGCTTCTTTTGTAAGAAGCAGGGGCACTAGAAGAGGAACTATCCTCTATACATTGATTCTCTGGATCCGAACAGGCTGAAGAAGAAGCAAGGTACTTATATGATAACACCTTGCAACTTTTTCATTTGTGATACTACTACCTGGGTATTGGATACCGGAAGCCCTTATCATATTTGCAATTCGATGCAGGGTCTGCAGGTCAGTGGAGATTTGATGAAGGCGAGAGATTCCTGAACGTTGGAGATGGAAGCAAAGTTTCAGTTCTAGCATTAGGAATCATGAACCTTGTAATCAATTCTTGAAACATAATTCTGAGTGAATGTCACTATTGTCCAAGCTTTTTATTAAATATTATTTCTGTAGGCCTTTTGGCCATAAACGGTTATCAATTTTTAATAAAAAAAAATATTTACAATATCATTTTGAATGGTGTTACAATGTTTGTTGGACAACTTAATAATGGAATTTACTTTCTATCATAATCGGTTAATGTGGTTCAAACCTTCGGTAAACATCCTAGAATAGATAATGTGTCAGAAGTCTACCTTTGGCACTGTAGGCTAGGTCATATCAATAAGAACAGGATAAACAGGTTGGCTCAAAAAGAAATTCTTGAAGTAGGTGATTGTGAATCACTTCCAACCTGTGAGTCCTGTCTTCTTGATAAAATGACCAAATCACCTTTTACTGAAAAAGGTGAGCGAGCCAGTGAACTCTTGGGTTTGGTACATCCTGATGTATGTGGACCTATGAGCTCAAGTGCAAGAGGTAGATATTTCTACTTCATAACCTTCACAGACAACCTATCAAGGTATGGGTATGTCTATTTAATGAAGCATAAATCGGAGTCATTTAAAATATTTAAACTATTCCAAAATGAGGTAGAAAAATAAACTGAAAAGTGTATTAAAACTCTTCAATCTGATCGAGGAGGTGAATACCTTTCCAATAATTTTCTGACATATCTTGGGGAGAATGGAATTCTCTCTCAGTGGACTCCTCCTGGAACACCACAACGTAATGGTGTATCTGAAAGGAGGAATCGGACCTTGTTGGACATGGTTCGATCCATGATGAGATTTGCTGGTCTATCGATCTCCCTCTGGGGATATGTGCTCGAATCGACTTGTTACCTTCTAAATAGGATTTCAAGTAAGTCTGTAACCAAAACGCCATATGAGATATGGATAGGACGTAAGCCAGTACTCTCGCACCTTAGGGTTTGGGGCTGTCTGGCTTATGTTAAACGTTTAATTACGGACAAACTTGGACCTAGGTCTGACAAGTGTAATTTTATAGGGTACCCAAAAGAGACCAAAGGGTATTACTTCTACCTAGCTGATGAGCAAAAAGTGTTTGTCAGCCTTAAGGCAATCATTTTTGAAAAGGAGTTCATTGATGAAGGGACTGTTGCCTCTAAGGTCGAACTTGACGAAGTTCGACAGGTGGAGAAACTGACACAAGTTGTTGAACCTGAACCGAATTTTTATAGATCAGATCCGGAGCCCATTGTTCAAGCACCCTTAAGGCGATCTGATAGAGTACCACATCAACCGGACAGATACTATAGGCTTTTGGTCCGGGACGGCGATCATAACGAACTTGATAAAAATGATGAGGATCCGATCACCTACAAGGATGCAATGCAGAGACCCAACTTTGAGAGATGGCTGGAGGCCATGAAATCTGAAATGGAGTCCATGAAGGTCAATGATGTGTGGACATTGGTTGACCCACCCGAAGGAGTAAAACCTATAGGGTGTAAGTGGGTCTTCAAGAGGAAGAGAGGCACAGATGGAAAGGTGGAAACCTATAAAGCCCGTCTGGTTACCAAGGGATATCGTCAATGTTATGGTATAGACTATGACGAGACATTTTCTCCTGTGGCAATACTCAAATCCATTCGGATTATGCTTGCAATAGCTGCCCATCTGGACTATGAAATCTGACAGATGGATGTGAAGATAGCTTTCCTAAATGGAGAGCTGGATGAAGAGATGTATATGATACAACCTGAAGGATTCACATCCACAGATGAGTCTAAGGTGTGCAGGCTACAGAGGTCCATTTATGGACTTAAGCAGGCATCACGGATTTGGAACATACATTTTGATAAGACGATCAAGACGTATGGCTTCGTTAAAACGGAGAAGAGCAATGTATTTATAAATGGGCTGATAGTCCAGTAGTAGTATTTCTTGTATTGTATGTGGATGACATTCTCTTAATCGGGAATGATGTCCCTGCATTACAGGGAATAAAGATTTGACTATCGTCACAGTTCTCCATGAAGGATCTGGGAGAAGCTTCCTACATCCTAGGGATGAGGATCTATAGGGATAGATCTAAAATGTTGCTTGATTTATCTCAGTCAACGTACATTGATACTATGCTGAAGAGGTTCAGCATGGAGTTTCTCTCTCAAAGAGGGATTATCCGACAACACCTTAAGAGAGAGAGCGTATGGGTAGGATTCCATATGCTTCAGCAGTGGGATCTATCATATACACCATGACATGTACACGACCAGATGTGGCATACTTACTAGGGGTAGTGAGTAGATACCAATCTAATCCAGGGGAGAATCATTGGAAGGTTGTTAAAACCATCCTGAAGTATTTAAGAAATACTAAAGACCAGTGGCTTGTTTATGGTGAATTAGACTTGAGACTTATAGGGTTTACAGACTCTAGTTTCCAGTCTGATCATGATGACAGCAAAAGTGTGTCGGGATTTATTTTTACCCTTAATGGTGGGGCTATCTGCTGGAAAAGTTCCAAGCAACACATAGTGGCTGATTCAGTTTGTAAGGTGGCGCTGCATTAGATGCTGCCAAAGAAGTGGTGTGGCTGAGGAAATTCATCACCGAGCTCGAAGTAGCACCCTCCCTTGTTGGTCCAGTTCTGCTCTACTGTGACAGCTCTGGAGCCATTGCTCAGGCGAAGGAACCAAAGGCACACCAGCGGACGAAGCATATTCTGCGCCGCTACCAACTCATCCGAGAAATTATGGATCGAGGTGACGTCGATCTTCAGAAGATCGATGGGAAGGAGAACCTGACGGACCCATTCACTAAAGCCATTGCGGTGAAGGAGTTCAACAACTGCAAGTCAAAGATGGGTATTAGATACTGCACCGATTGGCTTTAGGCCAAGTGGGATATTATTGGGAATAGTGTCCCAAAGTCAATCGTCAGCCTGTTGACGGTTGTGCTCATTTTTGTATTGTACATGAATTATGAATTAATAAAAATTATTTTGGCTTTTTTCATCACAAAATATTTCATCTTCTAATGAACTCCTATGTTGTGGTGAAGTCCTTAGGACTATTTAGACTCGACAAAGGAGGATTTGTCGTTTAGTCCTTAAATCTGTTCGCGACCAAATAATACGTTGTTACCAAGGACGACAATGTTTATCAAACATAGGTCATTGTGTGCCATATAGGTTGGTTATCTTCTAAACCAATGAGTGTGGAGACACTGGTATGGCATATAGATGAGATGCAAGGGTACATTTGCACTGAATGTGACGACTCTGGAGCTATTTCTGCTGTCAAATTTGCTCCGATAGAATATGGGTATAAATATCCCTCCGACCTAAAACCGCCACGATGACTTGCAAACAACTCACTGCACTTAGGCACTAGACTACTTGAATTTTAATTCAGTGACGGAAGGCTGCTGGGTGTAGTCAAGTACTTGACTTGTCGGTGCGTGTGTCAAGATGGGATTGACCACTCTAGTTTAGGAGCTGTGTACAGTCGTGTTTCAATTTAGCAAAACCTTGGCCAGGGTAGTCCTTGTGAGGAGTCACAGGACTGTTTGAGTTGAGCATGATTCGGATGATCTGATCGGGGTTGACAGTTTAACCCTGAGTCATCCTAAACATAGAGGTCAAAAGGATGAATTATACAGTAACCATATTCACGTAGGTTCTGAGTGTTGCGATTGCGACCATTCGACCTATCCGATCGTCGGGTACCATTGCTAGATGGTCACTTCGATTAATACAGGAATTGGTTCCTGTGCTACCGGCTTAGGTTCTAACCTGTGGGGTCACACACATTAGAGGTTCTTATCTGATCTGATGGCTGATGTAGAATCTTACATGTTTGAGACTCAGTGATCGAGAATCAAGATTCTCTAATCATAAGTTCCATACATTATGGGTACCGGAGTCAAGAGTCCCACTGGTTGGGATTCTTCGATTAGGGTTACATATCGATGAATTCTGATGCCCGATTACCCATCGAATTTGGACTCAATATTTATAAGAGATTTAATTAGTGATTTGATCGCTAATTAACTCAATTTGATTGAATAATTATTTTTAGATCAAGTCTAATTGAATTGGATTCAGTTGGGTTTGACCCGATTAGGTTAAGAGTTGACCTAATCATCGAGATGGTTTGGTCTCTGATTTGATCAGGGGTTGGGCTTAGTTAATTTTTGATTTGATTAGGATTTTATTGAGCCTAATTAAGCCTAATTAAGTTAGGTTTAAATTAGTCTAATTGGACCTAACTTATTTGGTTCAATTAGGTTGGTTTAAATAATTAAACCACCTTGACCCAATCTCCATGCGCCACCTCACTTCCATTGCACCCATTTGGATTCATGAGAAGGAACTTCTCATAAATTTTTTTCTCACGCCAAGCCCTCTCCACACCCCACTTTAATGTGCCAAATGGATGGATAAGGATGATTGGTTGGCCATTCAAATTCAAACTTGGCCATTCAAATTCAAAATAAAGTTTGAATTTGAATGGGCAATCAATCTTTGCACCTTATCCCTTTTTTTACGCCTTATTTATTACATGAGAAAAAGGTTTCTTATGAAATCACTCCATACACAATTTAAGCCACGCCTCACGCCTTTAGTGGATAAGGGATTAGTTGGTATCCATTTGAATTTAAAATTTGATTTGAATTCAAATGTGCAATTACTCATCTTTATCCTTTCTTTTGGATAAGACGTTTGACGTTGTTATAAAAGGAGGATAAGAGTGGGGCGTGCAAGAAGAAGTTTTTTTGAAAAAAAATTTTGGGGCATAAGAAGTCTTGTGCATGAGAAGGAAGTCCATATCCTTCCAAGAGAAAAAGAAAGAAAAAAAAAGTGGGTGCAAGGTTTCCGGTGAGTTCCCTAGAGTTTTAGCCTGGGGTTCGAAAAGTGAGAAAGTGAGATATGAGTGTCGTGAGCCCACAAAATCTCAAGAAGATCTTCAACATCCTCTCAAGCACGTCTGTTGATGATTCAGAGCATCCAAAGAATCGACAGACATCGATCGAAGGAGTTCGATCAGCATCCACCGTCAAAAGGGCTCTACAATGAGCTAGCACTCGTGAGGAGTCGATCAAATTGGGATCTTTATGTGAACGATCCACAGAGGTCAGACACACTGTGTGGCTACGTCACGACAATCAGACTCTCCCGACGGTGATCAGATTACGGCGATCTACTACCCGCACAAAGGTATTGTGTTCTGAACACATTACAGTAAAGTGTTTACTGTTCAAATTTGAATTTCAAATTTAAATGAATGTATGCTATATATCATATTTAGATCCTAGTGTAGGATAAATTCATATTAATTAATTAGATTAATTAATATCTTTCTACTGTAAAATCATAATTTTGAAAAATTTTTAAAATTACCATTTTACCCCTACACTGAATTTCCCCACACTACGTGTCTGGGACTCTGTGATCAAAAATCAAGATTCTCTGATTACGAGAGCCACATATTTTGGGTACCGGGGTCAAGAGTCCCACTGGTTTGGGACTCTTCGATCAAGGTTTCATATCGATGGACTTTGATATCCGATTGCCCATCAAATTTGGACTCAGTATTTATGAGAGGTTTAATTATTGATTTGGTCGCTAATTAACTCAATTTGATTGAGTAATTATTTTTGGATCAAGTCTAATTGAATTAGATTCAGTTGGGTTTGACCTGATTAGGTTAAGTGTTGACCTAATCATCGAAGTGGTTTGGTCCCTGATTTGATCAGGGGTTGGGCTTAGTCAATTTTTGATTTGATTAAAATTTTATTGAGCTTAATTAAGTCTAATTGTGTTGAGTTTAAATTAGTCTAATTGTACCTAACTTATTTTAATTAAGTTGGTTCAATTAGGTTGATTTAAAATTAGAAACCACCTTGACCTCAACTCCCTGCGCCACCTCACTTCTTCTGCGCCCATTTGAATTCACGAGAAATAACTTCTCATAAATTTTCTCACATGCAAAGGCCTTCCCATGCCCACTCTTGTGCGTCAATTATTTGGATAAACATGATTTGTTAGCCATTCAAATTCAAAGGGTGTTTGAATTTAAATGGATAACTAATCCCATGCGCCGGATAACTAATCCCATGCGCCATGTCCTTATCCTTTTGTGCGCCATTTTCTTTACACGAGAAAGAGTTTCTCGTGTAAACTCTCCATGCACAAGAGAGATCATGTCCCTCTCTTCTCACACATAGAGTGGATAGTAATGAGTTAGTTGGCATTTGAATTCAAATTCGATTTGAATTCAAATGAGCAACCACTTATCCTTATCCTCTCACGCGGTAAAAATGCTGCAAAGATGCGGTCTTGCATCATTTTAAAAAGAAGATAAGAGAGGACGTGTGCATGAGATATCTGTGAAAATAGCATGGCGTGAGAGAGGTATCTTGCATGAAAAAAGAAAAGAAAAGGAGAGAAAAGAAAGAAACAAGTGGGTGCTAGTTTCTTCGGAGTGTACCCTAGGGTTTTGGCTTAGGGTTCGGGAAGTGAGAACGTGAGCTACGAGTGTCGTGAGCCCACCAAACTTTAGAGAGAGCATCATCAATCTCTCTACCATCTTTGCTGACAATCCGAAGCATCCGAAGAGTCGGCAGACAACGATCGAAGGAGTTCGATCAATATCAGCCATCAAAAAGGTACAGTCACGAACTAGCATTCGTGAGGAGCCGATCAGATCGAGAGCTTCATATGGATGATCCACAGAGGACACACACACTGCGTGGCTATATTGTGATGATCAGATCCTCCCGACGGTGATCAGGTTGCGGCGATCAACTACCCACACAAAAGTAATGTGTTTTGAACACATAATAGTAAATTATTTACTGTAGAAGTTTGAATTACAAATTTAAATGCATGCATGCTATATATCATATTTAGATCCTAATGTAGGGTAAACACATGTTAATTAATTAGATTAATTAATAATTTTCACTATAAAATAGTGATTTTGAAAAAGTTTTAAAATTATCGTTTTATCCCTGCACTCAAATTTACTTCAAATGGTATCATAGTGAGGTTCTAAAATATGATATATATATTTGCATGCGTAGATTAAATTATAATCTAAAAGTTTAAATTTAAAATTTAAAATTCAAAATTTGAATTTTGAATTTTAAAATTTATTTGAAATTCAAAATTTAGAAATTTGAAATTCAAAATTCAAAATTTAAATTTTAAAATTTGAAATTCAAAATTCAAAATTCAAAAATTTGAAATTCAAAATTTTAAATTTAAAATTTGGTTAAAATTTCAAATTTAAAATTCAAAATTTAAAATTCAAAATTTGAAATTCAAAAATTTAAAATTTGAAATTTGTTTGAAATTTGAAATTCAAAATTTAAAATTTGAAATTTGAAATTTAAATTTTAAAATTGGTATATTTAGATATACTTGATCCAAGTAGCAAGTAGTCTAATTGGGTTGGTTGCCATGATCGTCCGGTCATAGGAGAAAAGTAGGGTTTAAAGGCCCTCTCCTCCCATTCGATGGGGTTCTCCTATGGCGGTAGGGGTGCTGCTGCAATTATATCCTATACAGATGAAGCAGCGAAAGGACTTAATTATAAAGGTTCAATTGTAAAATTTATCATAAATATGTTAGATTAGATCTAAAGGAATATTCATGATTTATTTTGATTGAGTTATTTTCTGTTATGTAATTAGCAATAGGATTGTTGTTTATGAAATATGCTGATCTGTTTGTGAAATGAGTCAACATATTTGATGAACAGAAAATAAAACCTTTCAAATTTAAAAATTATTTTTGAAATGCCAAACCCTGACCCATCAGCCCAAATACTTAAATAAAAGAATTAAGTGTTGTCAATTGGTCTAGAATTATGAATTAAGACCTAAGACAATTGCATAAACTTATGGGTCAATGGGTTAGATGGATTAGGTCCATAATTGGGTTAGACCTAAGGTTAGCTTAAAGAAATGGACTAAATTAGAGTAATTAATCAAATCTAATCAAAAGTTGAATTAGATTAGGTCAAAGACACTCTAGACTCAACTCCAATAGTTGTAGTTGAATGGGTCCATGTCTTTAACTAGACCAAGATGGACTTAATTCATGGCTACACGGTGGAACCCTATTTACTAAGTTGATCAAATTAAAACTAATGAACTGGTTGGTGTCTAAGGTAAGTTCGGCAGTTTGACTAGTGGTTCTTAAGTGGGAGCACTCGCATTGATTCGATCTCTGATGAGTTAATGGTATATCCCCACCACTGATCTCACTTACCTGGCCAACTTGATGAGTTAGTTTTTGATTAGATCACTTAGTGATTAGGGCTCACCCATGTCATTAGGTAAATCAGTGTGACTGATTTAGGTGCTCCTAATGCCGGCTTTAATTAAATCTTTTTTAATCTGACTTGGTGAAGTCAGTGGGAGGATTGAAATTGGCTTGTTAATTTCTTCTCTTCCTTCACTTAATAAAATCCTCAAAAATTATTAGGTCCCTAAAATGATTAAGTTATAGTAATAACTAAGTCATAGCCTCCCATTAAGTGAGTGATAATGAGTCCATTAGTTTAATAATCACTGGAGGCCCAAAGGCCTGGTGCTTATTGACTAATGGAATTATCATTCATAGTATGATAATTTGGTTGAGTCTTTCTGATGGTGGTCAGGTTGGCCGGCCAAAGTCGGGCATGATCATTTATTGATCCAATTCATCAAATTAAGTCATATTAATGGTTGGACCTAACCAGATCTTTTCAGTTGAGGCCAAAGCCTACTGATTAGGTTTTGGGGCAAAATTAATTATTAGAAGTTGTTTAGAGAAACAACTGGTTATGAACCAACCCATAGATACACATGGGTTGACCAACCAAAGTTGGGCTCGTGTGTAGTCTATGTGGATTCTAGTACCCACTAAGAAATTAAAGTAATTTCTCGAATTGGAAGTTGAGGTTACCAGTTCGCAAAAATACTGGGAGAAATTTTTGACTAAAATCCAAGTCTTTAGTATTAATAATTTATATACTAATAGAGATATGATTTTTCTTTATGCAGCTATGGCCACTACCCTGTCGCTTCGGTCATTATTAGATAATGACAAGCTCATGGGACCTGTTGGTGCAAAAATCTGCTTGCGCCGGAGAAGCTGGAGTTGGGGAAGTCGCGGTCGCCGCCGGGACCTGTAAGGAAAGTCTAAATCGGAGGTGGGGTTGCTCCGGCAAGACCCTCCGACGCTCAAGTCAGTTCTCTGCCTCAACAAGAATGGAGCGCTCGAACGGAGAATTTAGCAGAGTTTTGAGATAAGAAATGAGCTTATGGAATAACGTATCTGGGTCTCCTTTTTATAGGCGGGGGAGGTAACGGATTGATGGCGATATCTGTAACCGTCTGGCAGTGGGCTGCCCAAGGTCAGGCGGAGTTTGCTGCGAAGAGTAGTGGAGTGGACCCGTGGCTATCACTGGGGCGTGCCACGTGGAGTCTGCCGCGTGAAGTGGGGCGGCGTTTGTTGTCGTGACTTGCCAGTGGATGGGAGAATCGCACGGTATCCGTTGCAAGAGGTGAGCAGGATCGCGGCTGTTTATCATGGCCTGTCAGGTAGTAATGGAGCCACGTGGGATCCGTCGTAGGGAGTGGAGCAGTGCTGCGATCGTTACTGCGGCCTGTCAGGGAGTGGTGGAGCTGCGCGGAATCTGCCACAGGAAGTGTAGCAGAGTCATGGCCGTGATCGTGGCCTGGGAGTGCAGATCTGTCAGCTGAAGTTCGGCAGCGGTCGGAGTCTGGCCCCACGTTGGGGTTTGGGCAGAGTCCACTTGCGATTGTAGTTGTTGGCAGAGTCCGACTCCCGTAGGAGTCCAGACGAAGTCGGCTTACAGCTACTGGAGTTGAGGACGAAGCTCGGCTCCCGTAGGAGTCCGGGCGGAGTCCGCTCGTGGTTGACAATATTGGCGGAGTCCGGCTCCCGTAGGAGTCCGGACGGAGTCTGCTTGCAGCTGCTGGAGTTGAGGACGAAGCCTGGCTCCCGTAGGAGTCCGGGCAGAGTCCGCTTGCGGTTGACGTTGTTGGCGGAGTCCGACTCCCGTAGGAGTTCGGACGGAGTCTGCTTGCAGCCGCTGGAGTTGAGGACGAAGCCTGGCTCCCGTAGGAGTCTGGGCAGAGTCCGCTTGCGGTTGACGTTGTTGGCAGAGTCCGGCTCCCGTAGGAGTCTGGATGGAGTCTGCTTGCAGCCGCTGGAGTTGAGGACGAAGCCCGGCTCCCATAGGAGTCCGGGCGGAGTCCGCTTGCGGTTGACGTTGTTGGCGGAGTCCGGCTCCCGTAGGAGTCCGGACGGAGTCTGCTTGCAGCCGCTGGAGTTGAGGACGAAGCCCGACTCCCGTAGGAGTCCGGGCGGAGTCCGCTTGCGGTTGACATTGTTGGCGGAGTCCGACTCCCGTAGGAGTCCGGATGGAGTCTGCTTGCAGCCGCTGGAGTTGAGGACGAAGCCCGGCTCCCGTAGGAGTCCGGGCGGAGTCCGCTTGCAGTTAACGTTGTTGGCGGAGTCCGACTCCCGTAGGAGTCCGGACGGAGTCTGCTTGCAGCCGCTGGAGTTGAGGACGAAGCCTGGCTCCCGTAGGAGTTTGGGCGGACCTCCCGAAGCCGATTCCGCTGAGGACTTCGACTGTGGGTATTTTATACCCAACACCAGTCCCCCTACTTCCGAGTTTGAATTTCAAACGAAGGAAGTACAGAGAGAGAGATGAGCACAGCCGAAGCCGTCCCTTCGAATCCTGCGCACTGCCGCCCCCAGATATTTTGGCATTAAATGTGCGCGTGCCGGAGTCTTTTCGAATTGGAGCGGTATGAGGGGACGCTTCGAAATTCTCGCAGGTACACTGGCCTAGGTACGGTGTAATTATGATCCTGCCAACCGTCAGCTACTTTTAGCCGCCTGCCAGGGGGAGTGGGACACGTGTCGGATGCGGACTGGCCTGGGGGGATTCGCGATCATTATGGCATCGGATCCCAGGGTCTATTTAAACCCATCCTCCCACCTTTAGTCGTCCTACTCCATTCCTGAGTTCTCACCAGCGTCTGCCTTCTCTTCGAGAGCCCTGTTTCAGTGAGCGTCTTCTCGAGCCGTAAGCGTCTCTTGTTTTCGTCCCTCAGGTCCCTCAGAGTGATATAGGTTAGTTCCAGCACCGCCAACCTTCTTCTCACCACCTAGGGACTTCTTTTCTGTCATTATTTTTCTTGCATCCCTCCGAGTTAGTCTGTGGTCTCTTGTTCCCCCTTCTGTCCGTCTTCTTAGGGTCCTTTAGAGCCCCCCTTCGAAACTACTCAAGATGTCCTCTGGCTCTTCTGCTCCCTGCAGTTCTGAGAGCTCTTCTGCCTCAAACCCCCAGGTCTCCGTCTCTGTAGACGAACCTGCATCTGGGGCTGGGCCCCGCCCGGCTTTCGCACCGGGCGCCATTCCGTGCTCCTTGATCTCGGAGGAACTCCTTCTGATAAGAGTTCAGTATGGAGTTCCTCCGGAGTACGACTTGGAGCTGCCAGGCCCTTCTGACCGGGCCAGCACTCCCCCACCCGGTCGCTTCTGTTTGTACCAGAAAGTGTTCCGTGTTGGACTCCGGCTTTCGCTTCTTTCCTTTGTCGTTGCCCTCTTCCGCTTCCTAGACATCTCCTTGGCTTCCGTGGCCCCGAATTCTTTTAGGTTCTTGATAGGATTTCTCTCCCTCTGCCACGTAGTTGAGGTCTAGCCGTCCCTCTCCTTGTTTAGGCACTTCTATACCTTCAAGCGCCATCCTTCGGCGAAGGACTGGTGGTACTTTTCCCCCCAGTTCGGTAAGAAGGGGTTGCTGAAAGGTGCCCCTTCTTCGATCCACAATTGGAAGGAGAAATTCCTCTTCGTCCACTGCCCGACCCTGAGACTGGGCCTGCCCCCTTGGGGCTCTCTGAGGGATTCTGTCCGTCGGGCTCCCAGCCTGGGGGAGGACGACCTCCAGGCCACCCAGAAGCTTCTAGCTTATTCCGCTCCTTCCCTTCCCAATCTTCTGAGGGAGCAGTTTCTTTTCAACATCGGCCTGAGTCCTCAGGATCCAGCGAGTATTCATCTTATCTTTTCTTTTCTTGCCTTTCTTCTCTTCTTCTCTTTACCTCTTCTTCCTTCTCTCTCTCTTTCTTCTTTTCTTCTTTTCTTTTCTTTTTTTTTTTTTTTTTTTGACTTCTGATTCTTGATTGATTGGTGTTGCTTCTTTTTCTCCTTTTTCTTCTCTTTTTTAGGAATGGACACCGAAGCAGCGCGGTTGCTCGCCAGGGGCATGAGGGCTCATAAGAGAAAGGGCGCTGCGACCTCCGGATCGGCGAAGAGGGCCAGGGTGGAGGAGACAAACTTGGCTGTGCCCGTCCAGGTGGCCCCGGCCATCGACATTCCCTCGGATGCCGAGCCAGCGGCTCCCCGGGCCTCCTCAAGGAGCCCACCGACCGGGGCCCCCGCTCTGGGGGTTCGCTCCACGGAGGCGCCCACCGTGGGGAGGAGGAAATCGGTGGCCCGCAGGGCGGGTAGCCACCGAACTACTGCAGATGAGTCCCTCTGCTCCGAGGAGGGGTCGGAGAATCTCTTCAATGACAGGGACCTGATCAGGCGGCTGATCGACGGCTACATTCTGTCTGACGTCGTGGAAAGGATCGACCGCGCCGACCTTGAGCAGCGGGCTTGGGACTCTTTGGGGTCCTTCCTTGAGGTACACGGATCTTTATTTACACAGCTACTTGGCCTTTGTTCTCATTCCCCAGCCGCCCTTGCAGATTGGGCACCAGCTCTTCGCCTATATCGAGGCGGTGAGCCGCGCGAGGAGGGACATCCTCCAGGCGGAGGAACGCTGCCAGGCTGAGGTTGCTCGCCTCCAAGCAAAGACGGTTGAAGTAGCCGCCCTCCAGGAGGCCCTGGAAAGGGAGAAGCAAGCCCGGGAGGAGGAGAGGCAGATCTTGGAGGAATCGGCGAGGAAGGCGGAGGCCGAGGTCGCCCACTTGGTCGAGCAAACTCCGATCCTGGTCTCGGAGGCCAGAGCCCTTGCGGTGGAGGAATTCAAGGCCTCCGCAGAGATGAGGGACCTGAATGTCCAATTCGGCCAGGAAGCGTTCATCAAGGGGTTCGAGCTCTGCCAAGAGAAGGTAGTCAAAAAATTCCTCGAGCTCGACCTCAGCTTCCTTGGCGAGGAGTCTGAAGACGAGGCCAGTCCCTCGTCAGCCGCCACTGTTGTCGCAGCCCCCACGCCAAGTTCTCCACCCCCCACCCCTGAGGTCTGAGACCTCCGATCTTGTACCTTCACTTCGTCGCGATTTTTCTTTTCCGTTTGTCTTTAAAAACCATTCAATCAATAAAGTTGAATTTTTTGTTGCGGATGGCTTCTCTTTCCTCCTCCCTCCCTCTCTCTATTTTTCTTTCTGCAATGAATCGTTCTTTGACGCCTTTACCTTCCAATGGCAGTGTTCTGCAGAAGCACTCCCCCTGCCCTTGGGGGTCCCGCTGAAATCGATGATCCAGCGGTTGAAAAAGGAGGTCCTTCACCTAACGAAGAAGTTAAAGAAGACGGAAGCCGAGCTCCGCAAATCGAGAGAAGATCACTCTGAAGCCGCCGCTGAGGCCGCCCACTTTCGGAGTCTCCATTGAAGGGGATCATGGAGTATAGCCGGAGGAAGGCAAACTTCGCAAAGGAGCTCGAGGAATGCAAGAAGAGCTCCAGCGATCGAATTTGGGCCCAGGCCGCCAGGATCAGTGCCCTCAAGGTGGAACTGTCAGCTGCGAAGGAGAAGATCGGCCAGCTGGAGGAAATTCATCCCGACTCTTGGCTCGAGTCGACGATGACCAGAGGTGGTCGCAGAAGGTTTCCGACCTTCAGCAGCAGCTTCAGGATGCCGAGGTGGGCCACGACGTGCAACGGGCTAGCTGGCGCAGGCAGGTGGAAGAATACAAAGGGAGATTCAGGACGGCAGCCGATGAAGTCATCCGTCTCCAGAGACAGCTGGCGAGCAGGGCACAGCTTACTTCCGCCCAAGATTCTGAAGAGCTTCAAGCCCTAAGGGGCACCATTGAGGGATTTCTGTCTCCCTCGGAGAAAAGACAGCCGAGCTGCAACAAGAGAAGATCCAACTGGCACTCGAGCGGCGGGCCGTCGCGGACGTGGAGGCAGAATTTGAGGTCTTGAGGAAGAGGCGTCGAGAGGTGGAGGCTGAGAGCCAGCAACTTCATCGGGCGCTCCAGGACGCGCTGCGGAAGAGGAAGAGCTAGAAGAAGAAATTGAGAATCTGAGACAGTCCTGGTTAAGAGATGGAGTAGATAATTCTAGGTCGGGGGGAGCAGGGCCTCCTTAGAGCTCTTTTTGTCTTTCTGTCTTTTCATGTATTTACTTCCTTTTTGTCATTTTGCCTTTCTTTCCTTGGCCTTCCGAGCTTTGTAGTGTGTATATCGAAAATGGAATAAAAAGGGTGTTTTGTGTTACCTCATCCGCGCGTTGCACTAAATTGCTGTCCGCCGAACCTTTCTTGTCGTTTGACTTGTCTGATGTAGACGTCGTCAGGGGGCGCCCGATCGTCGATGTGTTAGCTCGCCTTTCTCATCGTGCGTGGCCGCAAGCCCGAGCTTGGCCGTCCGGGCCCCACATTATTTTGGGGATGTCGTTGTCTTCCTAACCGGTGCCGAAAGTCTTCCTTGGCGTCGTGGACGGAACCCGGCTCCCGTAGGAGTCCGGGTGAAGTCTTCCTTGTGGATGGAACCCAGCTTCCGTAGGAGTCCGGGTGAAGTCTTTCCTTGCGTTATGGATGGAACCCGGCTCCCGTAGGAGTCTGGGTGAAGTCTTTCCTGGCATCGTGGCCGGAACCCGGCTCTCATAGGAGTCCAGGTGAAGTCTTCCTTGTGGACGGAATCCGACTCCCGTAGGAGTCCGGGTGAAGTCTTCCTTTGCATTGTGGACAGAACCCGGCTCTCGTAGGAGTCCAGGTGAAGTCTTTCTTTGCGTTGTGGACAGAACCCGGCTCCCGTAGGAGTCTGGGTGAAGTTTTCCTTGTGGATGGAACCCGGCTCCCGTAGGAGTCCGAGTGAAGTCTTCCTTGTGGATGGAATCCGGCTCCCGTAGGAGTCTGGGTGAAGTCTTCCTTTGCGTTGTGGATGGAACCCGGCTCCCGTAGGAGTCCGGGTGAAGTCTTCCTTTGCGTTGTGGATGGAACCCGACTCCCGTAGGAGTCCGGATGAAGTCTTCCTTGTGGACGGAATTCGGCTCCCGTAGGAGCCCGGGTGAAGTCTTCCTTGTGGATGGAACCCGGCTCCCGTAGGAGTCCGAGTGAAGTCTTCCTTGTGGATGGAATCCGGCTCCCGTAGGAGTCCGGATGAAGTCTTCCTTGTGGACGAAACCCAGCTCCCATAGGAGTCCGAGTGAAGTCTTCCTTGTGGATGGAATCTGGCTCCCGTAGGAGTCCGGGTGAAGTCTTCCTTTGCATTGTGGATGGAACCCGACTCCCGTAGGAGTCCGGGTGAAGTCTTCCTTTGCGTTGTGAACGGAACCCGACTCCCGTAGGAGTCCGGGTGAAGTCTTCCTTGTGGACGGAATCCGGCTCCCGTAGGAGTCCGAGTGAAGTCTTCCTTGTGGACGAAACCCGGCTCCCGTAGGAGTCTGAGTGAAGTCTTCCTTGTGGGCGGAACCTGGCTCCCGTAGGAGTCCGGGCCTTCCATTTTGCTCGAGCCGGTGTGAGGTTCTCCTCCCGTTACCAGCTTGGCTGTGGGGGTGCGTCAGGGCGCTGTAAGGCCTCTCCCCCCATCCGGTCTAAAAGGACCGGGTCTTCGACTTTGCTCATGTCAGGACGAGGTTCTCCTCCTGTTCCTGACATGGCTGTGGGGCACATTAGGGCGTTGTAAGGCCTCTCCCCCCATTCGGTCTAAAAGAACCGGGCCTTCGACTTTGCTCATGTCAGGATGAGGTTCTCCTCCTGTTCCTGACATGGCTGTGGGGGCACATTAGGGCGTTGTAAGGCCTCTCCCCCCATCCGGTCTAAAAGAACCGGGCCTTTGACTTTGCTCATGTCAGGACGAGGTTCTCCTCCTGTTCCTGACATGGCTTTGTTTTTGGAGGGGTCATAATAAATCCACGCCAGGTGGGAAGAGTACGTTAAGTAGAAAGGAATTTAGATTCAAGGTGAAATCGTAAGTGATACATTTACAGGTTCTCCGCTCCTCCTTGAGGCCCTCCGGTGATGGAGTCGATGGTCCCGATGGGAGGCCGGTCCCCGGGTTGCTCCTCCCTTCTTGGCGGTTCAGGCTGCGGAAGGGCTCTTGGGCTGTCTCCTCTACCCTCAGGCCTGCGGTGGATGAACCTGTCGAGTCGACCTTGCCGAATGAGCTCCTCGATCTCGTCCTGGAGCTGGATGCATTCCTCTGTGTCGTGGCCGTGGTCACGGTGGTAGAGGCAGAACTTGTTGGGGTTGCGCTTCCCGGGGTGTGTGCGCATCCTCTCCGACCTAGGGAGCTGCTCCCTGACCTCCATCAATACCTGGGCCTTCGAGGCATTGAGGGGGGCGTAGTTGCGGAATCTCCCTGGTGGGGAACCCCACCGAACCCCACGATCCGGGCTTCTCTGCCTGCATGCCTGAGGTGGAGTATGGGCGCGCTTATGCCCGGGAGGAGATCGAGAGCGCAGCCGGGCTTCCTTTGGCCTTTTTTCAATTGTGGGCTTACTCGAGTCTCCCGCTTGCCGCTCCCTCACCGTCTCTTCATCCTTCATTTTGAAGGCTTCTTCCGCTCGGGCGTATCCTTCAACCCGATCTAGCAAATCAGTAAAATCCCTGGGATACTTCTTCTCCAGAGAGAACAAAAGGTCATTCTTCTGAAGGCCGCCTTTCAGGGCGGCCATGGCGACTGATTGGTCCAAGTTCCGGACCTCCAGTGCCGCGATGTTGAAGCGATTGATGTAGGCCCGTATGGACTCCCCTTCCCTCTGCTTGATGTTGATGAGGGACTCCGAACCCTTTCGGGGGCGTCGGCTGCTGACAAAATGGGCCACAAATTGGTGGCTCATTTGATCGAAGGAAAAGATGGTACCCGATTTCAAAGCCGAGTACCAGTTCCTTGCCGCTCCCTTCAAGGTAGATGGGAAAGCCCGGCACAAGATGGCATCAGGAGCACCATGAAGCAGCATCATCATCCGGAAGGCCTCCAGATGATCAACTGGGTCCGAAGTCCCGTCGTAGCTTTCGAACTGGGGAAGCTTGAAGTTTGGCGGGATCGGTTCCTGCATGATCATTTGGGAGAAGGGAGGGTCAGTACAAATATCCTCACCATAAGCGGGGGGCGCATGGTGGAGTTCTTCAATCCGTCGGTTCATCTCCTGGAGCCTCCGGTCCAGGAAATCCTCTCGACTTCGAGTCTCGAGGGTCCTCTGGCAGAACGGGGGCAGGGATCTTCCAGGGGTGGAGTCGTGGTCCGATTGAGGGCTCTCTACCCTCGGGTTTGTTTTCCCAGGAAGGACGGGGGGCTGGCCCAGGTGGCCCGCCCCGCTGTCGGGTTCTGGCATTCCGAAGATGCCCTTTCCGGGTACGCTGATGCCTACGGCTGCTGCTGCTGCATTGCTTGCACAGCTTCGATGAGGCCTCTGACCTGCTGTGCCAGTGAGTCAAACTGCTCCGCGCCGACCACCGCCGCTGGAGGAGGAGGAGGAGGTTGAGAAATAGGAGGGGAGGCTGGAGCCTGAGATCTGGCCATGGAGGTCGTGGACCGTCGCGTGGACGCCTTGCGTGGAGGCATCGAGTGTGGATCCAGCGGGGGAAAATAAGGAGTGGGTGTCGGAGGAGATGACCGGAGGCGGCTCCGTTGAATGCTCCTTTAAGAACAAGGGTACTGCGAAGACGCCACCCTTCCTCTAGCGCCAATCCTGTTGGTGCAAAAATCCGCTTGCGCCGGAGAAGCTGGAGTCGGGGAAGTCGCGGTCGCCACCGGGACCTGCAAGGGAAGTCTAAACCGAAGGTGGGGTTGCTCCGGCAAGACCCTCCGACGCTCAAGTCAGTTCTCTGCCTCAATAAGAATGGAGCGCTCGAACGGAGAATTTAGCAGAGTTTTGAGATAAGAAATGAGCTTATGGAATAACGTATCTGGGTCCCCTTTTTATAGGCGGGGGAGGTAACGGATTGATGGCGATATCTGTAACCGTCTGGCAGTGGGCTGCCCAGTGTCAGGCGGAGTTTGCTGTGAAAAGTAGTGGAGTGGACCCGTGGCTATCACTGGGGCGTGCCACGTGGAGTCTGCCGCATGAAGTGGGGCGGCGTTTGTTGTCGTGACTTGCCAGCGGATGGGAGAATCATGCGGTATCCGTTGCAGGAGGTGGAGCAGGATCGCGGTCGTTTATCGTGGCCTGTCAGGTAGTAACGGAGCCGCGTGGGATCTGTCGTAGGGAGTGGAGCAGTGCTGCGATCGTTACTGCGGCCTGTCAGGGAGTGGTGGAGCTGCGCGGAATCCGCCGTAGGAAGTGTAGCAGAGTCGTGGCCGTGATCGTGGCCTGGGAGTGCAGATCTGTCGGCTGAAGTTCGGCAGCGGTCGGAGTCTGGCCCCATGTTGGGGTCCGGGCGGAGTCCACTTGCGATTGTAGTTGTTGGCGGAGTCCGACTCCCGTAGGAGTCCAGACGGAGTCGGCTTGCAGCTGCTGGAGTTGAGGACGAAGCCCGGCTCCCGTAGGAGTCCGGGCGGAGTCCGCTCGTGGTTGACGTTGTTGGTGGAGTCCGGCTCCCGTAGGAGTCCGGACGGAGTCTGCTTGCAGCTGCTGGAGTTGAGGACGAAGCCCGACTCCCATAGGAGTTCGGGCGGAGTCCGCTTGCGGTTGACGTTGTTGGCGGAGTCCAGCTCCCGTAGGAGTCCGGACGGAGTCTGCTTGCAGCCACTGGAGTTGAGGATGAAGCCCGGCTCCCATAGGAGTCCGGGTGGAGTCCGCTTATGGTTGACGTTGTTGGCGGAGTCTGACTCCCGTAGGAGTCCGGACGGAGTCTGCTTGCAGCCGCTGGAGTTGAGGATGAAGCCCGACTCCCGTAGGAGTCCGGGCGGAGTCCGCTTGCGGTTGACGTTGTTGGCGGAGTCTGGCTCCCATAGGAGTCCGGACGGAGTCTGCTTGCAGCCGCTGGAGTTGAGGACGAAGCCCGGCTCCCGTAGGAGTCCGGGCGGAGTCCGCTTGCAGTTGACGTTGTTGGCAGAGTCTGGCTCCCGTAGGAGTCCGGACGGAGTCTGCTTGCAGCCGCTGGAGTTGAGGACGAAGCCCGGCTCCCGTAGGAGCTGGGCGGAGTCCGCTTGCGGTTGACGTTGTTGGCGGAGTCCGACTCCCGTAGGAGTCCGGACGGAGTCTGCTTGTAGCCGCTGGAGTTGAGGACGAAGCCCGGCTCCCGTAGGAGTTTGGGCGGACCTCCCGGAGCCGATTCCGCTGAGGACTTCGGCTGTGGGTATTTTATACCCAACAGGACCTAATTTCGATAGCTGGTGTTGCCCAGCTATGCAACCCAAGAGGGGGGGTGAATTGGATTTCTAAAAATTTTAGGCTTAATTAATTACTTAT
Organism: Elaeis guineensis; assembly: GCF_000442705.2. NCBI lineage: Eukaryota > Viridiplantae > Streptophyta > Magnoliopsida > Arecales > Arecaceae > Elaeis > Elaeis guineensis. The sequence continues at coordinate 92,677,209 of NC_026000.2, forward strand.
GATGAATGAGAACAAAGACTTTAATTCAAGATTAATTACCTAAAGCAAGAATGCAAGGATATAATAAAGAAATAAAGAGAAACAAGAAAGCACACCACAAACACAAGGATTTATAGTGGTTCGGTGCCAACCTTGCACCTACATCCACTCCCCAAGCTCCTACTTGGAAATTTCAATCCACTATACTTGTATTCAACCCGAATACAAAACGTCGGAAACTCCGACACTAGCTATCCCAAGCTAGTCTACTTGTTTCCGGGTACAAGTCAACCCAAAACACTCCGATTTCAGGTTCGGATCAACCTTCCCTTATTTTGAAAATCCTCCAAAAATAAGAACAAATACTCACAAAGAGTAAAATAGCTTAGAGCACAAATTAATACAATAATAGCTCCTTAAATGAGCGAATATAACAATAAAAACACTTTACTCAAATGAAGAATCCCCTTTTTAGATTTTCTCAAGGTGGATGAACGCTTGAATGAATGCTTGAGAAGAGGATGATCTTTGATTGAAGACTTCTTGAAGGCTTTGAAAGATCTCTAGATCAAGGTTGAAACAATAGGCATGAAAAATCCTCTCTTTGAATGCTCTTGAATCTCTTTCACAATCTCTCGTGTATATTGTGGATCACCTGTCTCTCACTCGTGTAGATTTTGGATCCTCTTTTCTTTTTCTCTCGAATGTCTCGTTGATCACTTCGTGTATATTTTGGATCCTCTCAATTGTATCTTGTATTTTCACCTTTTGAAACATTTTATAGCATTAAGAAACAAGAGAAAACATATTAGGCAGAAAAAGAGCCGTTAGAGCATTTTAAGGGAGCATTAAAGGCAATTAAAATGGGCAAAAAACTAGCCGTTGTGGACAATTTCCGTCGCAGGGGTCGACTCATGAGTCGACTCATGCTTCAGGAGTCGACTCATGAGTCGACTTCTGTTGCATTAGCCAGAAACTTTGATTTCTGGATTTTTTTGGCCCAAATCAGCAGAGGTCGACTCATGAGTCGACTCATGCCTTGTGGGTCGACTCATAAGTCGACTCACAGGTCGTGCCAAGCCAAAAATCCAACGTGCCATGGGAAATTTTTGCATGCCAATCCGCTCATAGTGCCATGAGTTGACTCATGAGTCGACTCATGCACTTCAAACCTTCATAACTTTAAAAATATAAGTCCAAAAATAATGAAATTTTCACCAATAGTTTACAAATCATTTGTTCTACCAAATGATACTATCAAATCAGGATTTTAGTAAAATTATGATTTTGCCCTTGAAGAGCATAAAGACTTTTTCAATTTAAAATATTTGTATCCCTTCAATCTGCTTTGTAATCATCAAAATCAATCTAGGAGCAACAGCTGGTATCAAAAATTAAAAATCATCCTTGAGCATGAGCAGATCCTTTATGTAGTAACAGATCCGGCACCCGACAAGCCAGCCCCGAACGCTAGAGGGACGGTCTGAGATACTTGCCAGAAGTGGCTCAACGACTGCACTACCGTTCGATGCATAATGCTGGCGATAATGAATGATGAGTTTAGTCGTAGGTTCGAGAACGTCCAGCCGTAGGAGATGCTTCAAATGTTGAACAACTCCTTTGGCACGCCTGACGATGTTGAAAGGCACAAAACTAGTTGTGCCATTTTCAATGCTCGGATGAGGGATGGGGCCTCAATCACTGATCATGTACTGTACATGATCGAAATGATTAAGCATCTAAGTAAACTGGGCTTTTCCTTGCATGAGCAGCTCGATAAGGATGCGATCTTTAATTCTTTGTCCAAGTCCTTCCTCTCCTTCCTTACTCATTTTCGGATGACAAAGCCTGCAGTGAACTACCACGGCTTGTTGGGGTTGCTACAGAACTTTAAAAATGACCATCAGCTCCATAAGGAGTCGGTGAATGTTGTGGGTGGGTCTTCTTCTGGTTGTCGACCCTTTAAGAAAGAAAAGAAGAACAAGAAGAAGAAGAATAAGAAGGTGCAGTCGCATGCTAGGATGTCTGCACAGGGTCAGACCAAGAAGTGCAAGTCCGACCAGAGCCAGATGAAGTGCTTCTTTTGTAAGAAGCAGGGGCACTGGAAGAGGAACTGTCCTCTATATATTGCCTCCCTGGATCCGAACAGGCTGAAGAAAAAGCAAGGTAATTATATGATAATACCTTACAACTTTTTCATTTGTGATACTACTGCCTGGGTATTGGATACCAGAAGCCCTTATCATATTTGCAATTCGATGTAGGGTCTGCAAGTCAGTAGGAGATTTGATGAAGGTGAGAGGTTCCTGAACGTTGGAGATGGAAGCAAAGTTTCAGTTCTAGCTTTAAGAATCATAAATCTTGTAATCAATTCTTGTAATATAATTCTGAGTGAATGTCACTATTGTCCAAACTTTTTATTAAATATTATTTCTATAGGCCTTTTGGCTATGTACGGTTATGAATTTTTAATAAAAGAAAATATTTACAATATCATTTTGAATGGTGTTACAATGTTTGTTGGACAACTAAATAATGAAATTTACTTACTATCACAGCATGTTAATGTGGTTCAAACCTCCAGTAAATGCCCTAAAATAGATAATGTATCAGAAGTCTACCTTTGGTACTGTAGGCTAGGTCATATCAATAAGAACTGGATAAATAGGTTGTCTCAAGAAGGAATTCTTGAAGTTGGTGATTGTGAATCACTTCCAACCTATGAGTCCTGTCTTCTTGAAAAGATGACCAAGTCACCTTTTACTGGAAAAGGTGAGCAAGCCAGTGAACTCTTAGGTCTGGTACATTCTGATGTATGTGGACCCATGAGCTCAAATGCAAGAGGTGGATATTTCTACTTCATAATCTTCACAGACGACCTATCGAGGTATGGGTATGTCTACTTAATGAAGCATAAGTCAGAGTCGTTTGAAATATTCAAACTATTCTGAAATGAGGTAGAAAAACAAACTAAGAAGTGTATTAAAACTCTTCGATCTAATCGAAGAGGTGAATACTTTTCCAATGAGTTTTTGACATATCTTGGAGAGAATGGGATTCTCTCTCAGTGGACTCCTCCTGAAACACCACAGCATAATGGTGGATCTGAAAGGAGGAATCAGATCTTGTTGGACATGGTTCGATCCATGATGGAGTTTGCTGGTCTGCCGATCGCCCTCTGGGGATATACGCTTGAATCGGCTTGTTACCTTCTAAATAGAGTTCCAAGTAAGTCTGTAACCAAAATGCCATATGAGATATGGATAGAACGTAAGCTAGTACTCTCGCACCTTAGGGTTTGGAGGTGTCTGGCTTATGTTAAACGTTTAATTACGGACAAGCTTGGACCTAGGTCTGACAAGTATAATTTCATAGGATACCCAAAAGAGACCAAAGGGTATTATTTCTACCTAGCTGATGAGCAAAAGGTGTTTGTCAGTCTTAAGGCAATCTTTTTAGAAAAGGAGTTTCTTGGTGAAGGGACTGTTGCTTCTAAGATCGAACTTGAGGAAGTTTGACAGGTGGAAAAACTGACACAAGTAGCTGAACCTGAACCGAATTTGGCTAGATCAGATTCGGAGTTTATTGTTCCTGCACCCTTAAGGTGATCTGGTAGAGTACCACGTCAACCGAATAGATACTATGATTTCTTGGTCTGGGACGACGATCCTGTCGAACTTGATAAAAACGATGAGAATCCGATCACCTACATGGATGCAATGCAGAGACCTGACTCTGAGAAATGGCTAGAGGCCATGAAATCTGAAATGGAGTCCATGAAGGTCAATGATGTGTGGACATTGGTTGACCCACCCGAAGGAGTAAAACCCATAGGGTGTAAGTGGGTTTTCAAAAAGAAGAGAGGCACAGACGGAAAGGTAGAGACCTATAAAGCCCGTCTGATTGCCAAGGGATATCGTCAACGTTATGGTATAGACTATGATAAGATATTTTCTCCTGTGGCAATGCTCAAATCCATTCGGATTATGCTTGCCATAGCTGCCCATCTGGACTATGAAATCTGACAGATGGATGTGAAGATAGCTTTCCTAAACGGAGAGCTGGACGAAGAGGTGTATATGATACAACCTGAAGGATTCACATCTACAGATGAGTCTAAGGTGTGCAAGCTACAGAGATCCATTTATGGACTTAAACAGGCATCCCGGAGTTGGAACATACATTTTGATAGAACAATCAAGACGTATGGCTTCGTTAAGAATGGAGAAGAGCCCTGCATTTATAAGTGGGCTAATAGTCCAGTAGTAGTATTTCTTGTATTGTATGTGGATGACATTTTCTTAATCAGGAATGATGTCCCTACATTACAGGAAATAAAGATTTGGCTATCATCATAGTTCTCCATGAAGGATCTGGGAGAAGCTTCCTACATCCTAGGGATGAGGATCTATAGGGATAGATCTAAAAAATTGCTTGGCTTATCCCAGTCCACGTACATTGATACTATGCTGAAGAGGTTCAGCATGGAGAATTTCAAGAAAGGCTATCTACCGATAGGCCATAGAATTTCTCTCTCGAAGAGGGATTGTCTGACAACACCTCAAGAGAGAGAGCGTATGGATAGAATTCCATATGCTTCGATAGTGGGATCTATCATGTATGCCATGACATGTATACGATCAGATGTGGCATACTCACTAGGGGTAGTGAGTAGATACCAATCTGATCTAGGGGAGAATCACTGGAAGGTTGTTAAAACCAGTCTGAAGTATTTAAGAAATACTAAGGACCAGTGGCTTATTTATGGTGAATCAGACTTGAGACTTATAGGGTTTACAGACTCTAGTTTCCAGTCTGATCACGATGACAGCAAGAGTGTGTCGAGATTTATTTTTATCCTTAATGATGGGGCAGTCTGCTGGAAGAGTTTCAAGCAGCACACTGTGGCTGATTCAGTTTGCGAGGCAGAGTATGTCGCTGCATCAGATCTGCCAAAGAAGCAGTGTGGCTGAGAAAATTTATCACTGAGCTCGAAGTAGCACCCTTCCTTGTTGGTCTAGTTCTGCTCTACTGTGGCAGCTCTGGAGCCTTTGCTCAGGCGAAGAAATCAAAGGCACGCCAGCGGACGAAGCATATTCTGCGTCGCTACCATCTCATCCAAAAAATAATGGATCGAGGTGACATCGACCTTCAGAAGATCGACGGGAAGGAGAACCTGGCCGACCCATTCACTAAAGCCATTGCGGTGAAGGAGTTCGACGACTTCAAGTTGAAGATGGGTATTAGATACTGCACTGATTGGCTTTAAGCCAAGTGAGAGATTGTTGGGAATAGTATCCCAAAGCCAATCATCAGCATGTTAACGGTTGTGCTCTTTTTTATATTTTTTTATATTTTTTATCACAAATTATTTCATCTTCTAATGAACTCCTGTGTTGTGGTGAAGTCCTTAGGACTATTTAGACTCGACAAAGGAAGATTTGTCGTTTAGTCCTTAAACCTGTTCGCGACCAAATGATATGTTGTTACCAAGGAGAATAATATTTATCAAGCATAGGTCATTGTGTGCCATATAGGTTGGTTGTCCTCTTAACCAAGGAGTGTCGAGAAACTGGTATGGCATACAAGTGAGATGTAAGGGTACATCTGCACTGAACGTGACCGACTCCGAAGCTATTTCTGCTGTCAAGATTAGATCCGATGGAATATGGGTATAACTGTTCCTCCGACCTGAGACCACCACGGTGACTTGCAAGCAACTCACTGCACTTAGGCACTAGACTATCTAAATTTTTAATTCAGTGACGGAAGGCTGCTGGGTGTAGTCAAGTACTTGACTTGTCGATGCGTGTGTCAAAATGGGATTGACCACTCCAGTTCAGGAACTGTGTACAGTCGTGTTTCAATTTAGCAAAACTTTGGCCAGGGTAGTCCTAGTGAGGAGTCACAAGACTGTTTGAATTGAGCATGATTCGGATGATCTAATCAGGGTTGATAGTTTTACCCTGAATCGTCCTATACACAGGGGTCAAAAGGGATGAATTATACAGTAACCATATTCACGTAGGTTCTGAATGTTGCGATTGTGACTATTCGACCTATCTGAATGTCGGATACCATTGCTAGATGGTCACTTCGATTAGTACAGGAATTGATTCCTGTACTACCAGCTTAGGTTCGAACCTGTGGAGTCACACACATTAAAAGTTTCTATCTGATCTGATGGCTGATGAAGAGTCCTAATGCTCATGGACTATGAGTCCTATGTGTCTGGGACTCTGTGATCGAGAATCAAGATTCTCTGATCATGAGTCCCACACATTTTGGGTACTAGGGTCAAGAGTCCCACTGGTTGGGACTCTTCGATCAAGGTTTCGTATCGATGGACTTTGATAACCGATTGCCCATCGAATTTGGATTCAGTATTTATGAGAGATTTAATTAGTGATTTGATCACTAATTAACTTAATTTGATTGAGTAATTATTTTTAGATCAAGTCCAATTGAATTGGATTCAGTTGGGTTTGACCCGATTAGGTTAAGTGTTGACCTAATCGTCGAAGTGGTTGGGTCCCTGATTTGATCAGGGGTTGGACTTAGTCAATTTTTGATTTGATTAAGATTTTATTGAGCCTAATTAAGCTTAATTGTGTTAAATTTAAATTAGTCTAATTGGACCTAACTTATTTTAATTAAGTTGGTTCAATTAGGTTGATTTAAAATTAGAAACCACCTTGACATCAACTCCCTGCGCCACCTCATTTCTTCTGCATGCATTTGAATTCACGAGAAATAACTTCTCATGAATTTTCTCCCATGCAAAGGCCTTCCCATGCCCACACTTGTGCGCCAATTATTTGGATAAACATGATTTGTTAGCCATTCAAATTCAAAGGGTGTTTGAATTTAAATGGATAACTAATCCCATGCGCCATGTCCTTATCCTTTTGTGTGCCATTTTCTTTACACGAGAAAGAGTTTCTTGTGTAAACTCTCCATGCACATGAGAGCTCACGCCCCTCTCTTCTTACGCGAAGAGTGGATAGGAATGAGTTGGTTGGTATTTGAATTCAAATTCGATTTAAATTCAAATGAGCAACCACTTATCTTTATCCTCTCATGCGGTAAAAACACTACAAAGATGCGGTCTTGCATCATTTTAAAAAGGAGATAAGAGAGGACGTGTGCATGGGACATCTGAGAAAAAAGGATGGCATGAGAGAGGTTTCTTGAATGAGAAAAGAAAAGAAAAGAAGAGAAAAAGAGAGAGATGTGGGCGCAAGCTTTTCTTGTGTACCCTAGGGTTTTGGCTTAGGGTTCAGAAAGTGAGAACGTGAGCTACAAGTGTCATGATCCTACCAAACTTTAGGGAGAGCATCATCAACCTCTCTATCATCTTTACTAACGATCCGGAGCATCTGAGGAGTTGGCAGTGTTAGAGCACGATCCTGGCTCCTCCCACAGACCTTGGGTGCAACAGAACCAGCAACGAATAGATCTGGAGACTTCTGGATACGATCCAAGGCCCTTGACGAAATCAGCCTGGTTGCTGTCATCTTCGTCAGCCTTTCATTCCAGATGAAGAACACCTTTGAAACCACCTCTAAAAAATCCAAGATCTAGTACACAACTAGATAAGACCTAGATCGAGGTCTTCCAATTCATAGATCTCAAATCACGGCATTCTAGATGGGGAAGAAGATAGATGTAGACAGACCTCGCAGATCTGTCCTGCTGCAGCCTTTCTTGTAGATCTGTTGATGGAGATCTCACCCGTGCCTCAAACACCTCAGATCAACTCCAGATCTGAGATAAACTTGTACCAACCTCTTCTCAAGAGATTCCAAGTCCTGGACTTGGTGTTTGGGTGCCTGCAAGAAGGGGAGAGCAGATCTGGTAGATGGCTGCAAGGGGGAAGGGGCTAGCGCCTCCCTTCCTTCTCTTTCCTTTTATGGACTGGCGGCAAGAAACCCTAGGGTTTCTTGCTTCTGGTGCATGGAAGATTGCTGGAGAGAGAGGGAGAAGAGAGAGAGAGACTTGGGAGAAAGAGTCTTCTATTTTCTTTGGCTTAATCAAACCTATACAAGTACATGTATATATAAACACCAAGTCAAGTGACCCAACCCAAAACTCTCTTGACCAACTCTATGGGAGATTAGGTTAACCCAAGCCCATGTACACCCATGACTCGATCTAATCTCACCTATCTTGGGCTCAGATCTAGCCCATAAAGAGTTGGTCCCTTGAGGCCCACATAACCTAGACCTCAAGAACCCGAAAGGCCCACAGCCTTTCAACCTAGGGCCCAACTAGCCCTAGAGCCTCCATGAAGCCCTCATGAATGATGGACCTTGGCCTTAGCCTTGGTCCCCTGGGCCTTGGGCACACCACCTGGATCATAACAATCTCCACCTTGGTGTCCCAAGGCCTCAACCAGCTCCACTCTGTCCTTGCGACTGTAGACCCATTTGCAACCAATGGGCCTCTTCCCCTGTGACAACTGCACTAATCGCCACGTCTGGTTCTGGTGGAGAGACTACATCTCCTCGGACATCGTCTGGACCCACCGCTCTCTGTCCTGATTTTCAATAGCCTCCTGATACATATATGAGTCTCCATTCACTGTCACCAGGGCATATGACAGTGTCTCCTCGAAGCCATATCGGTCCGGTTGCCTGATGGTCCTCTTGGGCTTGTGTAGGGCAACACCGATATCAGTCCTCGATCCAGTTCGCTCCTGCTGGATCTCTCCACTTCGATCATCCATCCAAGTCCTCTCCACCTATGGAGACACCTTACGTAGGTTCTTCACCTGAATGTCATGTCCTCCCATAGTACCTGCAAGAGGCAAAATCAAAGAGGTAAGCTGTCCAGCAGTGCCCTGCTGGACCTCCTCCTGCTCCTGCTGCTCCTCCATGCCTGCTCACCTCCGTAGGACTGACTCCTCATCAAAAGTCACATTCCGACTAATGATGACCTTCTTCTCCAAGGGATCCCACAGCCTGTATCCCTTGACTCCTCGCGGATAGCCTAGAAACACCGCCTTGCGTGATCTGGCGTCTAGCTTGCTCCGCTCACCAGCTCCAATGTGCACATAGGCCGTGCACCCAAATACTCGTAGATGGTCCAGCCCAACTATCCTCCTAGACCACACCTCCTCTGGAAGCCTGCCATCCAACCTGGTGTGAGGTGATCGATTGACCAAGTAACCCGCTGCATCAACTGTGTCAACCCAGAACTCCTTTGGAAGCCCTGTCTGCAGCCTCATGCACCGTGCCTTTTCCAAAAGTGTTCTGTTCATCCTCTCGACCACCCCATTCTGTTGTGGAGTTCTCCTAACTGAGAAGTATCTCCTGATCTCACACTCCTCACAGTAATCTTGGAACTCTCTGCTGGTGTACTCCCCGCCATTGTCTGACCTTAGACACTTCATGCTCCTCCCCTGCTCTTTCTCCACCTCAGCTCTCCAGATCTTGAACTTGGTGAAGACCTCTGACTTCTCTCTCATGAAGTAAATCCAGAGTTTCTTTGAGAAATCATCAATCAGGGTCATGAAGTATCTGGCCCCATTTCTAGCCAAAACTGGGGTTGGTCCCCACACATCCGTATGTACTAACTCCAGAGGGGCTGCACTGCGGGCTGTACTGATGGTGAACTGAACTCTCCTCTACTTTGCCATCTGACAAGGCTCACAGATCTCCCCTGTAGCACCATCCTTCAGATCAGAGATGAGTCCTCTCCTGCTCAACTCCCTCAGCCCCCTGTCACCCATGTGGCCTAGGCGGTAGTGCCACATCCTGTAAGTCCCCTCCTGGTCCTGTACTGCAGCTGCTGCATCAGACTCTCTGGTCACCACAGATCCCTCCATGCGATAGAGGTTATTGTCCAACCTCCTTCCTCTCATCACCACCATAGCTCCATTGGAGATGTTCAGTACTCCGCTTCTAGCCCTATTGCTGAAGCTGTATACACTACGCTCCAAGTAGCCAAGTGACACCAGATTCTTTTCCAGCTCCGGAATGTGCTTTACATTTGTCAATGTCCTCACAATCCCATCAAACATCCTCACCCTGACTGTCCCTATCTCAGCCACCTTGCAAGGATGATTGTCACCTAGAGTCACTGATCCCTCATCTGTCTTAGTGTATATCGCAAACCAAGACCTGTGTGGTGTGTAGTGATGTGAGCACGCAGAGTCTACTGTCCACTCCTCTGTGTACTGCCTGTGACCATCTGATACCACAAGTAGATCATCCTCCACCTGCTGCCCAGCAACTGCACTCACTGATTCTGAGCCACTTCTTTCTCCCTTCTTGCTCTTCTATAGTGGACATTCTCGCTTGAAGTGCCCGAACTCGTTGCACTTGAAGCATTTCACCTCTTTCTTTCCCTTCCTGGACTTGGACCACCCCCTGGACTTGCTTCTGCCTCTGCCTCTACCTGTCCTCTCCCCTACTGCCAAACCCTCCTGGGGAGCCCGATCTCTGATCAACTTTTCCCTCTGCTCATTATACCTCAGCACTGAGACCATGTCCTCATATTCTAAAGTCTCCTTGCCGTAGAGCAGTGTAGTCACCAAAGAATCATATGATCCTGGTAGTGAATACAAAAGCAATAGGGACTTGTCCTCCTCATCCAGCTTCACCCCGATATTCATCAACTCCATGCACAACTGGTCGAATCTCTGAATGTGGCCAATCACATCAGATCCCTCCTGCATCCGAAGACTGTACAACCTCTTCTTCAGCATTAGCTTGTTGCACATATTCTTTCCCATATACATGGTGTGCAACTTCGACCAAAGGCCCTTCGGACTCTTTTCTTCCAGCACCGAATACAATGCCCCATCCACCAAACATTCTCTGATCACCGAGCATGCTTTCTTCTCCAATGATGCCCACTGTCTATCTGTCATTCCCTCAGGCTTCTCATCCAAAGTCTGATCCAGATCTGCTTGCACCAGAAGATCCTCCACCCGAATTTTCCATATGAAAAATTTTTTCTTGCCATCAAACTTCTCGAACTCGACCTTCATATTACTGCCCATGACTAGATCCAAGCCAAACAAGCAATATAAAATCAAGAAGTGTAGAATATACCTGATGGTACCTTGCTGAAAATTTTCAGCACTTGGGATCTTCAACTTCTCATGCTTGGAACCACTTTTCACCACTGTGGCTCTTATACTAACTATTGAAGCATGATCTTGGCTCCTCCCATGGACCTTGGGTGTAGCAGAACCAGCAACGAATAGATCTGGAGACTTCTGGACACGATCCAAGGCCCTTGACGAAATCAGCCTGGAAGTTATCTTCTTCGTCAGCCTTTCATTCCAGATGAAGAATGCCTTTGAAACCATCTTTAAAAAATCCAAGATCTGGTACCCAACTAGAATAGACCTGGACTGAGGTCCTCCAATTCATAGATCTCAAATCAGGGCATTCTAGATGGGAAAGAAGATAGATGTAGACAGACTTCACAGATCTATCCTGCTGCAGCCTTTCTTGTAGATCTGTTGATGGAGATCTCACCCGTGCCTCAAACGACCTCAGATCAACTCCAGATTTGAGAGGAACTTGTACCAACCTCTTCTCAAGAGATTTCAGGTCTTGGACCTAGTGTTTGGATGCCTACAAGAAGGGGAGAGCAGATATGGTAGGCAGCTGCAAGGGGGAAGGGGCTAGCGCCTCCCTTCCTTCTCTTTCCTTTTATGAACTGGTGGCAAGAAACCCTAGGGTTTCTTGCTCCTGGTGCATGGAAGATTGCTGGAGAGAGAGGGAGAAGAGAGAGAGAGACTTGGGAGAAAGAGTCTTCTATTTTTTTTGGCTTAATCAAACCTATACAAGTACATGTATATATAAACACCGGGTCAAGTGACCCAACCCAAAAGTCCCTTGACCAACTCTATGGGAGATTAGGTTAACCCAAGCCCATGTACACCCATGACTCGACCTAATCTCACCTATTCTGGGTGCAGACCTGGCCTATAAAGAGTTGGTCCCTTGAGGCCCACATAACCTAGACCTCAAGAACCCGAAAGGCCCACAGCCTTTCAACCTAGGGCCCAACTTGCCCTAGAGCCTCCATGAAGCTCTCATGAATGATGGACCTTGGCCTTAGTCTTGGTCTCCTGGGCTTTGGGCACACCACCTGGATTATAACAGGCAGACATCAATTGAAGAAGTTCGATCAACATCGGCCATCAAAAAGGTGCAGTCACGAACTAGCATTCGTGAGGAGCCGATCAGATCGGGAGCTTCGTGTGAATGATCTGCAGAGGCCAGACACAGTGTGTGGCTGCATTGCGATGATTAGACCCTCCCAATGGTGATCAGGTTATGGTGATCAACTACCCGCACAAAGGTAATGTGTTCTAAATACATAGCAGTAAATTATTTACTATAGAAGTTTGAATTTCAAATTTAAATGCATGCATGTTATATATCATATTTAGATTCTAGTGTAGGATAAATACATATTAATTAATTAGATTAATTAATAATTTTTACTATAAAATAGTAATTTTAAAAAATTTTAAAATTACCATTTGACCCCTGCACTCAAATTTCACTTCAAATGGTATCAGAGCAGGTTCTAAAATATGATATATATATATTTGCATACGTAGATTAAGTTATAATCTAAAAATTTAAATTTAAAATTTGGTTGAAATTTTAAATTTGAAATTTAAAATTTAAAATTTAAATTTTAAATTTTGTTCGAAATTCAAAATTCAAAAATTTGAAATTTGAATTTTAAAATTTATTCGAAATTCAAAATTCAAAAATTTAAAATTTAAATTTTGAAATTTAAAACTTGGTTGAAATTTTAAATTTGAAATTCAAAATTTAAAATTCAAAATTTGAAATTCAAAAATTTGAAATTTAAAATTTGTTTGAAATTTGAAATTTAAAATTTAAATTTTGAAATTGGTATATTTAGATATACTTGATCCAAGTAGGAAGTAATCTAATTGGGTTGGTTGCCATGGTCATCCGATCATAGGAGAAAAGTAGGGTTTAAAGGCCCTTTCCTCCCATTCGATGGGGTTCTCCTATGGCGGTAGGGGTGCCGCCGCAATTATATCCCATACAAATGAAGCAGCGAAAGGACTTAATTATAAAGGTTCAATTATAAAATATATCATGAATGTGTTAGATTAGATCTAAAAGAATATTCATGATTTATTTTGATTGAGTTATTTTCTGTTATGTAATTAGCAATAGGATTGCTGTTTATGAAATGTGCTGATCTGTTTGTGAAATGAGTCAACATATTTGGTGAACAGAAAATAAAATCTTTCAAATTTAAAAATTATTTTTGAAATGCCAAACCTTGACCCATCAACCCAAATACTTAATTAAAAGAATTAAGTGTTGTCAAGTTGGTCTAGAATTGTGAATTAAGACCTAAGACAATTGCATAAACTTGTGGGTCAATGGGTTAGATAGATTAGGTCCATAATTGGGTTAGACCTAAGGTTAGCTTAAAGAAATAGACTAAATTAGAGTAATTGATCAAATCTAATCAAAAGTTGAATTAGATTAGGTCAAAGACACTCTAGACTCAACTCCAATAGTTGTAGTTGAATGGGTCCATGTCTTTAACTAGACCAAGATGGACTTAATTCATGGCTACATGGTGGAACCCTATTTACTAAGTTGATCAAATTAAAACTAATGAACCAGTTGGTGTCTAAGGTAAGTTCGGCAGTTTGACCAATGCTTCTTAAGTGGGAGCTACTCGCATTGATTCGATCTCTGACGAGTTAATGGCATATCCCCACCACTGATCTCACTTACCTGGCCAACCCGGTGAGTTAGATTTTGATTAGATCACTTGGTGATTAGGGCTCACCCATGTCATTAGGTAAATCAGTGTGACTGATTTAGGTGCTCCTAATGCCGATTTTAATTAAATCCTTTTTAATCTGACTTGGTGAAGTCAGTGGGAGGATTGAAATTGGCTGGTTAATTTCTTCTCTTCCTTCACTTAATAAAATTTTAAAAAATTATTAAGTCCCTAAAATGATTTAGTTATAGTGATAACTAAGTTATAGCCTCCCATTAAGTGAGTGATAATGAGTCCATTAGTTTAATAATCACTGGAGGCCCAAAGGCCTGGTGCTTACTGACTAATAGAATTATCATTCATAGTATGATAATTTGGTTGAGTCTTTCTGATGGTGGTCAGGTTGGCCGGCCAAAGTCGGACCTAATCATTTATTGGTCCGATAAACCAAATCAAGTCATGTTAATGGTTGGACCTAACCAGATCTTTTTAGTGGAGGCCAAAGCCTACTGATTAGGTTCTGGGGTAAAATTAATTACTAGAAGTTGTTTAGAGAAATAACTGGTTATGAACCTATCCAAAGATGCACATGGGTTGACCAACCAAAGTTGGGCTCGTATGTAGTCTATGTGGATTCTAGTACCCACTAAGAAATTAAAGTAATTCCTCGAATTGGATGTTGAGGCTACCAGTTCATAAAAATACTGAGAGAAACTTTAGACTAAAGTCCAAGTCTTTAGTATTAATAATTTATATACTAATAGAGGTCTAATTTTTCTTTATACAGCTATGGTCACTATCTTGTCGCTCCGGTCATTATTAGATAATGACAAGCTTATGGGACCTAATTTCGATAGCTGGTATCGAAAATTGAAAATCATCCTTGAGCATGAGCGGATCCTTTATGTAGTAACAGATCCGACACTTGAGGAGCCAGTCCCGAACGCTAGAGGGACGGTCGGAGACACTTACCAGAAGTGGCTCAATGATCGCACCACCGTTCGATACATAATGCTGACGGCAATGAATGATGAGTTCAGCTTCAGGTTTGAGAACGCCCAGCCACAGGAGATGCTTTAAATGTTGAATGACTCCTTTGGCATGCCTGACGATGTTGAAAGGCACAAAACTAGTTGTGCCATTTTCAATACTCGGATGAGGGATCAGGCCTCAGTCACCGATCATGTACTGTACATGATCGAAATGATTGAGTGCCTAAGTAAACTGGGCTTTCCCTTGCATGAGCAGCTCGGTAAGTATGCGATCCTTAATTCTTTGCCCAAGTCCTTCCTCCCCTTCCTTATTCATTTTCGAATGACAAAGCCTACAGTGAACTACCATGGCTTGTTGGGGTTGCTGCAGAACTTTGAGAAGAACCACCAGCTCCATAATAATCGATGAATGTTGTGGGAGGGTCTTCTTCTGGTCGTCGATCCTTTAAGAAAGGGAAGAAGAACAAGAAGAAGAATAATAAGAAGGTGCAGTCGCATGCTGGGATGTCTACATAGGGTCAGATCAAGAAGCGCAAGCCCGACCAGAGCCAGGCGGAGTGCTTCTTTTGCAAGAAGCAAGAGCACTGGAAGAGAAACTGTCCTCTATACATAGCCTTCCTGGACCCGAACAGGCCAAAGAAGAAGCAAGGTAATTATATGATAACAATTTGCAACCTTTTCATTTGTGATACTACTGCCTGGGTATTGGATACCGAAAGCCCTTATCATATTTGCAATTCAATGCAGGGTCTGCAGGTCAGTAGGAGATTTGATGAAGGTGAGAGGTTCTTGAACATTGGAGATGGAAGCAAAGTTTCAGTTCTAGCTTTAGGAATCATGAACCTTGTAATCAATTCTCATAATGTAATTCTAAGTGAATGTCACTATAGTCCAAACTTTTTATTAAATATTATTTCTGTAGGCCTTTTGGCCATGTACGGTTATGAATTTTTAATAAAAAAAATATTTGCAATATCATTTTGAATGATGTTATAATATTTGTTGAACAACTAAATAATAAAATTTACTTACTATCACAGCCTGTTAATGTGGTTCAAACCTCCGTAAATATCCTAGAATAGATAATGTGTCAGAAGTCTATCTTTGGCACTGTAGGCTAGGTCATATCAATAAGAACAGGATAAACAGGTTGGCTCAAGAAGAAATTCTTGAAGTATGTGATTGTGAATCACTTCCAATCTGTGAGTCCTGTCTTCTTGGAAAGATGACCAAGTCACCTTTTACTGAAAAAGATGAGAGAGCCAGTGAACTTTAGGGTCTGGTACATTCTGATGTATGTGGACCCATGAGCTCAAATGCAAGAGGTGGAGATTTCTACTTCATAACCTTCACAGATGACCTATCTAGGTATGGGTATGTCTACTTAATGAAGCATAAGTCGGAGTCGCTTGAAATGTTCTAACTATTCCGAAATGAAGTAGAAAAATAAACTTGAAAGTGTATTAAAACTCTTCAATCTGATCGAGGAGGTGAATATCTTTCCAATGATTTTTTGACATATCTTGGGGAGAATGGAATTATCTCTCGGTGGACTCCTCCTGGAACACCACAGCATAATGGTGTGTCTGAAAGGAGGAATCGGACCTTATTGGACATGGTTCGATCCATGATGGGGTTTGCTGGTCTGTCGATCTCCCTCTGGGGATATGCGCTGGAATCGGCTTGTTACCTTCTAAATAGGATTTTGAGTAAGTTTGTAACCAAAATGCCATATGAGATATGGATAGGACGTAAGCCAGTACTCTCGCACCTTAGGGTTTGGCGGTGTCCAGCTTATGTTAAATGTTTAATTACGGACAAGCTTGGACCTTGGTCTGACAAGTGTAATTTCATAGGGTACCCAAAAGAGACCAAAGGATATTATTTCTACCTAGCTGATGAGCAAAAGGTGTTTGTCAGCCTTAAGACAATCTTTTTAGAAAAGAAGTTCCTTGGTGAAGGGACTGTTGCCTCTAAGGTCGAACTTGAAGAAGTTTGGTAGGTGGAAAAACCGACACAAGTTGCTGAACCTGAACCAGATTTGGTTAGATCAGATCCAAAGCCCATTGTTCCTGCACCCTTAAGGTGGTCTGGTAGAGTACCACGTCAACCGGACAGATACTATGGTTGCTTGGTCTGGGATGGAAATCCTGTCAAACTTGATAAAAACGATGAGGATCCGATCACCTACATGGGTGCAATGCAAAGACCTGACTCTGAGAAATGGCTAGAGGCTATGAAATCCGAAATGGAGTCCATGAAGGTCAACGATGTGTGGACATTGGTTGACCCACCCGAAGGAGTAAAATTCATAGGGTGTAAGTGGATCTTCAAGAGAAAGAGGGGTGCAGACGGAAAAGTAGAAATCTATAAAGCCCGTCTGGTTGCCAAGGGATATCGTCAACATTATGGTATAGACTATGACGAGACGTTTTCTCCTGTGGCAATGCTCAAATTCATTCAGATTATGCTTGCGATAGCTGCCCATCTGGACTATGAAATCTGGCAGATGGATGTGAAGATAGCTTTCCTAAATGGAGAGCTAGACGAAGAGGTGTATATGATACAACCTGAAGGATTCACATCCACAGATGAGTCTAAGGTGTTCAGGCTATAGAGGTCTATTTATGACTTAAACATGCATTCCGGACTTGAAACATACGTTTTGATAGGATGATCAAGACATGTGGCTTCGTTAAGAAGAGTGGGAGATTGAAAGAAGAGTGCCCTATAAGCCAATCGTAAGTGTGTTGCGATGGGACTTTTCTTTATAATTTTTCAACTCATGTAATGACATTTATTATTTGAGGCATTGATTCATCATATTAGCTGCATCTTATTATGTCTAAGATTATGATGAACCCCAAAGATTAGGACAATAATTTTAGGAGACATGAATGGGTCATGCTAGTGAGACCTAAAATCCTAAAACTTTAATCTTAAATATTTTTGGTCGTAGGAACATTGAGTCGGAGATCAATGTTTCGGATAGACTGGCGCATCCTATGTATGCTCGATAGAGAGGATGACAGATCTCACTAGCCACTTGTGTGGGACACTAATACAAGAATGTGGGTGCTCAATTTGGAAATTGAGTCCACTGAATTGATTTGATGAAAGAGAATATCTTATGAAAGCCTTGCATGTCAAAGATGGGTCTCTAAGTGAGAGTTGTGCAAGTGAACCTTAGATCTAAGATCATCATAGAATCTTATGCACATGAACCCATATTTTGGTTCATACCTAGGCATGATATTAAGATATGTACGGGGTGTTCTAGATATGGAGTGTATATGAAGGTTATGAGTAGGTCAACATAGAATCGATCGCTCCTAGTAAGAGGTGATCGCATCCTGTGTATTCTTATTCGAAGATGACTCAGAAAAAATCTTTTAGTTAAAAGTAGGAAAAAGATTAGAAAGAGTTTCTAATACTTCTTCATTGGAGTCATCATTGGTTAATTGAGAATCGATATGAATGTGTGTTTAAGCTTGACATGATTCTATACTCATGAACATATTCAGGGTGCTAGGATGATCAAAGGATTGTATTACACGGTAACTTGCCACTAAAGGATATATTAGATATTTTTATCAAATTTTTATATCTTCTAGATAGTCATGATATGTTGTTAGACATTAATCTTAACTTATAAATTTTTGATTGAATTAAAGAGTTTAATTCGAACACCAATTAGAAAGAGTTCTAACTACTGAAATCGGATTAGCTCGATTGGACATAAATCGGTTAGATTAAATTCTAATCAAATTAAATCAACTTACACCCAGACCTACTATTAGCTAGATATAGAACTCAATGGGTCACACACATATAAAAATAGGCCAAGGACCCTTTTAAAAAAAGGTTGATTGAAATTTTAGATTCAATCAGGGTTCCGGTAAGCATGCTAGCACGTGTGGAATCCCTAGCTCTTTTGAGATCAGTTTGATCTTGTGCCTTGCTCATTTGCTAGCTCAATTTGGTGAGCATTTGGGTTAGGTCAAGCTACCTAGAAGTAGTGAAAAAGAGGCACCATATCTGGTGTACATGCCAAATAACTAAGAGTCCAACTTAAGGACTCTTGGTGCTAATATGCAGAATGCATGCACACTTTATTTGTGGCATGGAGAAAGACTAAGAATCCTTTTGTTTTGGGCCTTTATTTTTATGACAAGTAGACTGGATGATGAGACACCTAGCACATCTTTTAAAGTATAAAAAATCTATTAGATTGTGCATAAAAAAATTGCTTGAAGCTTTGCTGCGCGTGCGATAATTTTTCTAAATGCGCGAAGGGACATGAAGACTCCTTCTATTTAGGGAGTCTTAAGTGACTTTCTACCTAATAATTTTTGTGATAAGGATTAGTTTTAAGTGTTGATCACATGGTAAAAATCTAAAAAATTATCAGATTAAGAAAGATTGCTTTTTACACCCTTTTCTGGGCGTGCGCGCGCATGACAGGGAGAAGGTTCTCGTGTGTCTCTTCGGTGAAGAGTCCTTCTCACATATAAACTCTTATTGAAATAATGTGTCATTTGGTTATGGCATTCATATTTAAATAAAGGTTTATGTGGCAAAATTTCATACTAATCTGATGTGAAAAGCATCTCATTCTGGGCATGTGTGCGTGAGAAGGCAGGAATCGACGTATCACCCCCTGAAGAGTCCTTCAGTTTAAGGACTCTCAAATAAGTGATACGAGGACTTGATATACCTTTCCAGATGAGGTGTGCCTTCTCTATTAGCACCCCATCTGGTGCTATAAATAGGGGATAGCAAATAGGGTGATCATTCAATTCTGACATCCCCTATCCACTCCCTCTCTTACAACTCTAGGTTTTAGGACAAGACTTGTTCTTTTAAGATAAGCCTAATCCTAATAGCTCTAAAAGTCTAAGAGGTCTAGAAAAAGATGGTCAAGTCCAGTGGATGGTTTAAAAAGATTC
This sequence comes from Elaeis guineensis, assembly GCF_000442705.2. Taxonomy (NCBI): domain Eukaryota; kingdom Viridiplantae; phylum Streptophyta; class Magnoliopsida; order Arecales; family Arecaceae; genus Elaeis; species Elaeis guineensis. The sequence goes on from NC_026000.2 coordinate 92,696,881, forward strand.
AAACTCAGGTCTGGAGGAAGATCTGATCGATTGGTAGCTAGTTGAGTTTTAGGGGCTAGAACTCTTAAAGCAAGGTGAAGAAGGAGCGCTGTCCTTGGTTTAATTTTTGTGTGGATCACCATTGGAGGGTAGACACTTGGATGCCTCATAGAAATTAGATTAGCATTATAGGTATTCTTTTAATCCAAATTTATTTTATTATACTTTGATTGATATAGTTAAGAGTTTCTGGGCATTAGGGTTTTCGGTGCATCAGGTGTTTTTAATGAAAATTTTAAACACCTAATCCTTCCGTTGCACCTTCGGAACCCAACAGCATATGCTCATACTAGCTTTGCAACTCATTTGACATGGATGCTAGCACATAGCACTTGATCCAACTATCTTCATCCATCCACTTTTTATAAGCTATTTTTGCTCAGTAGTAGGATGGTTTGGTAACGTTAGGGGTTCTTGGTCGAGTACATGATTTAGTTTTTCAGAGATCAAAATAATTTTGAGATTTTTTAGCTAATCTTTATAGTTTGTACTGATCAAATAATTAGATTCAAGGATGCGGGCTAGAGGGTTTGAAGCTGATATTGTTTAATTGCGAGAGTAGAGATTCAAGTTAGACTTTTATATTTTAAATTTATATTTGCTCTAGAGACTTTAAGAAGTAAATAATAATTTTCACTAATTTTTCAAATCTTTCCACTTTTTGAGTAGGAAATAAAAATTTTAACGCGACAACTAGATTTTTAGTGGATGCTGCAGTCCCACCGATGCCATGTACCTCACCTAACAATTATTAGTAACACACACACTGACGCATGGATAACTCTTAGTCCAGATACTTCTCTAAGCATGTTGCAGTAACTTGATCTCTATGTCATGTGAGCTCACCTAACAGTTATTGACCACACTCCTTAGTTAATCATAATCCACCATTCATAAATAGGTGCAAGACCGTCATTGGGACCCTCACCTAACAGTTATTGAGTCCAACTCCATCCTTACCCTGAAGTAATTCTTTACTAATAGAGTGGTTGCATGTTTTTGGTGCAACTGAACTACTGTGACCAACCGAGAATAATCAATACCAGTAGTACGTTCGCACATCTACAATGATGGAAGATCTATGGACTTAATATTTATGAAGAAATTTAGATTTAGGTCTCATCTAATCAGTCATCATATGACTGATCTAATTGGTATGGGCTAAACCAAACTATCAAGCAATCTTATTCATGACTCAATCTTGCAAATTGACCAAATAAGTGGAGATTGGTGGGGATCCCTTCGTTACTTTTCTTAGACACCAATAAATTGACCAGGTCAGTGAATGAAACTAATTAAATAACCACCTCTCAATTACTTGCTTTAGACACTAATAGGTCAATTGATCCAAATAGGTTAACTTAAGCAAATCAGGCTCAAGCCATTGAACCAAATTAGGTCCTTAGGTTAATCGATTCTATATATAGATTTAATCAATTTGATCAATAATAACTTATAACTTAATTGACCTAACCCTAATCAATACTTAATTTGGATTGATCAATTACTTAATCGAATTAGACCCATTATGTTCAAATCAAAAATCTTAGATGCAATCTAGTTACATGATCTAATTTTTTATTTTTTCATGACCAAAATCCTCATGCACAAATATAAATTTCAAATTCTAAAACTAAATTTTAGATCTAAATTTTTTGTATGAAAGGTAAGTTTGAAATCATGAAACTAATTTTTAGATTTAACATATAAGCATATATCTCATATATGCATGCAAAATTCAGATCTAAATAAAATTCAGGTCATTACATGATATCATATATCTTGTATATAAATCATGAATTATTTTATAAATAATTTTTAAATCTTAATATATAATCATACATCTTATATATGAATCATAAATTAGACTAAATTAATTTTTAGATTTATGCATGCATCCACATATCACATATACATGAACTAGAAACCAATTTATAACAAATTTCAGATCTATGCTTGCCTTTTCATATCAAATATATGAACTAAAAATTAAATCTAAAATAGATTCCAGATTTAAAGAAATCATCTATACATCTCATGTATCAAGAAAAATTAGATTTTAAAATTCTTTTCAAAACATGTATATCAATTTCATGCATATGAAATCCGTGGCTCTGACATCACTGTTGAAATTTTATATCGAGGCATGCATGTATGTTTAAAAAAAATTCTTTTTAAACAACATAGTGGAATAGAAGATTAAAATATCTTTTAATCTTAATCATGCATGTATAAAATATAGAATACAAGGATCAACTTTATACGCTGAAATTGAATATACGATCGAATCACATACCTGTTTTGCAATTCTTTTCTTCAAATCTAAATATAAAAGAGTAGGTTCTCTCTTAGCCATGCAAATATTTGACCTCTATGGGTATCCACTCAGAATCAACCTAGAACAACCTTTTTTGATATTGATCTTTCATCTCTAAGAATAATCATCCTGCAAATCTGAACGAAGCCTGAATCGTGATCAACTCTTTGATCTTTTTCTTGATCTTTTTTTCCTTCTTCTTTTACTCTTCTTCCCTTGATTATGAAGCAATCAAGATCTAAAAATCAGCAAGCAAGGGGATGCCCAAGCTCCTTTTGGGCATGGAGATATACGACGCCTAACACCTTTGGACATTGGGACCTTAGGGGAGAAGAGAGGGAGAAGAGAAAGGGGGCATGGGGAGCTTTTATGGGAGGCGTGGGCTGCTGAAAATCATATCTTAGGAGCCTCAGGGAAGGTTTCTTTAAATAGATAAAAGGTTTGGATCCTATTCAAAATCAAATAGTCCCTTAATACAAGTCTTACTTGCATTTGGAATCCTTATTCTCTTAGTTATTTGACCCCCTTTAAGAGATTCATTAGGCGCTAACTATTGAAGCTTTTACACCCACTTTTGCACATGCCATATGGCACTTATGGGATGCCCCAATCTAGTCCCACACGCTCTCTTTTAAGTGGGTATGCCCAACTTGATCAAATCAAGTGGCGCCCCATCCAAATAATTTAGGAAATTGATTAAGGATTTGATCTCTTAATCCATATAATCCAAAACTTTAGGCACCCAACAATTGAAGTCCAATAAATCTAATTCATTAAGATTATTAATAAATAATTAAACTTAAATTAATCTTATCAAATAAGTAATTCAAGTATAAAGAAAAAATTTAGTCCAACCATGTGCTAGCAAAATTATCCTGAATCCAATAAAATTTTTTCATACCCAATTAAGACTTTATAAGCCCAATTACTTATTCCAGATCTAATCTCTTTGTTGTGTGATCCCACAAGTTTAATTCTATTTGGTAGTAAGATATACAATGATCTCTATCAAAGTATCATTGAAACTCTTTTCAATGGGTTGAAACAATTTCACTCTAACTCATCAAGGATTGTCGATCTTGAGCAATCCTAGTGAGCTTTCATAATCCACCAATGACATCTAGCAGTATGTAATGGCAACCCAGTGAACCGAAAAAGAATCTCAAGGTGTAGTTAATATATGATTCAATCCTTCTATCATGAGTTTCGACTAGATGGCAGGTCATGAATAAATTGTCAAACCTCATCATTAGTCATATGATAGATTTGATCAGCTCAAGTCCAATTGTGATCCTCATAGAAATTTTTTTTTATCAATCACACTACTATGACCACAGACTCTCAGACTTAGCTTCTCAAATTTCATAGGACTACTCTTCTCTATCAAGATCGATAGATTCCATCTAGATACACATCCTACTCCTACAGGAGACCACATGTCGCCAACATCTACTACAAGATCTCAATGAGATCATATTTATATGTCAGTCAAACTCCAGTAGCCTTATTGTGAGCAATTGTCTCATATAGTCACGCTTAATACTAGTTATTCTCTAACAACAATCCACACTCATCGCTTAATATTATTATACTATAGATCAAAGACTCATCTATTCCAAAAGAAGTGATCTATACATCAGTCTATCTGGATTGATCACTATTCTCATGATGATACTATGATCGAAAGTATTTAGAAATTAATTATACATACCTCTAATTCTCAACACCTTGAGAATATGTATCGAAGTTTTTATTTCATAGATGATTCAAGGATACATCACACTTGAATGAAAATAAAACATGCCCATTTATTGATCAAATCAATGTATTAAATATAAAATTATACTCTAGAAGTATTACAATGTGTCAGTCAGATTGACTTTTAGGACATACATCTAACATTTATAGATTTGGATTCGACCACGAAGCTACAATCAAGGTCCATCTTAGTCTAATCAAAGATATAGACTTGACCAACTATAACTATTGAGAATTGATCAAGAGAAGAATTGATCCAATCAAAATTAACTACTAATTAGATTTGATCAATTACTAACATAGTCCATTATCAATAATTTTTAACTCTAAGTCTAATCCAATTAAATAAACTTGACTCAAGCTAACCTATAGACCCATGAATTATAAAATTTATGCCTTAGATCTTTGATTCTCAAATCTAGATCACTTAATTTGTAATTAAGTTTTGGACTAACATGGGTTAGGTTTTGGTGTTTGAAAATAGTTTCAAATTTTATAAAATATTTTTACAAATTATCATACAACCAAATAAATTTTAATTTCAAATCTAACATATAATATATCATATTTGAAATAATTTTTTTTAAATCTTTTTATTATTCATCTTTATAGAAAAAACTGTGCAACACCCCTATATGCCATAGGAGAACTCCATCGAATGAGAGGAGAGAGCCATAAAATCCTACTTTCTCCTATAATCGGATGGCTATGAGGATCTATCCAATTCAATTATTACACTACTCAGATTCTAAACTAATTATTTAGATCTAATCTAAATAATTAAAATTAGATTATATGCAAAATACTCATGTCAAGAGTAACAAAGCTCTGATACCATTTGAAGGAGAAACAGACAGTTCAAAATATATATTTTTAAAATTTTTATAGTGAAAGATAATATATTAAATACTTTAATCTCCTACACATGCTTTAGATCAGATCTAAGCTACCTTTTAAGGATCTATGATATGAAATTTTTGCATACAAAATTTGATGTAAATAAAAATGCATCGATCATATCACTGCCCTAAATCAGATCTAACTATTAGATCTCATCAATTGAGTACAGAACTCATTACCTTTGTATGGATCAATGAATATCACTACTGATAGATATGGTATGAGATTCTTTCTGATGTCAAGTAGTCGCACAGATCGTTCGATCTCTGTAAGTCGTCCACTCAAAGTCTTGATCGGATCGTTCTTCTCGAGAGTGCTAGCTCGCATTGAAAAATCTAGATGGTTGATTCAAGCTCCTTTCTTTGGATTATCTAGACTCTTTCAAATCAGAAGATGGAGACTCCTGTAGTTTTTCTCTCACATAAAATCTAGGATTGAAACCCTAGAACCCACCCTCTTTGATATTTCATGCCCACTCTCTGATGTTTCTCATGCCAAAAAACTAATCTCATGAGGCACACAAAAATAACCCTTCTTAAGGTGGCATCCCATAAAAGATAAGGATAAATTTGGGTAGTTTGGTTCAAGTTCAAATGATGGTTGATCCTTATCATCAATTCAAATCAAATTTGAATTAAACTTGAACCAAACTTTATCCTTATATTAGAAACTTATAGACTGGGTGACAACCATCAGAATGGCATAAAAAAAATCATGCAAAACTCATTTGGGCATGAGAGGAGTGGTCGGCGTTAAGGGAAGAGTCCAACTAGTTTTGGACTCTAGGTTTAAATTCAAATTCAAACATTTTGAACTCAAAATTTAAACCAATCAAATCCTCATCCAAAAGAGATCAGAAATGGGCATTAATTATCTTCTAGGTATGAAAAAAAAATTCATACAAAAACTTTTCTTGCATGAAGAAAATAAGGGCGTAGAGAAAGGTGGTGCAGGGATCAATCCAGTTTGAATTCGAATTCAATTTCTCATCCAATTAGGTTCTTAACCCAACCAAATTAGGTTAGATCCAATTAGACCATTAAATCTAACATAATTAGATAGCAAATAGTTTTGATTAAATTTTAATCAAATCAAAAATTAATCAAGCTAAAGTTTCGATCAAATCAGGAATCAAACATCTTTAACGATTAGATCATCTTATAACCTAATCGAATCAAATCAAATTGAATCTAATTTAATTAGATTTGATCTAAATTTTAATATTCGATCAAATTGAGCTAATTAGCAATCTAATCACTAATCAATCTTCCTATAATTTACTAATAATTAGCTAATTAATTTATTACAACTTTTGCACAGGATTAATCATCAATCGAATTAACTGTTTTACCCTAGAATGATTCTTAATGTCGATCAGCCATATAATCAGTTAGAAACTTCTTTTGAATATGACTCCATAAGTTTGAATCTAAGTCGGTAGTACAGAAACAATCTTTCTATATTAATCAAAGTGATCATCTAGCAATGGTACCTGTTGGTGCAGAATTCCATCAATGCCAGAGAAGCTGGAGTCGAGGGGATTGCATCCGCCATCGGGACCTGCAAGGAAAGTCTAAACTAGAGTTCGGGGTGCTCTAGTAAGACCCTCTGATGCTCAAGTCAGTACTCTACCTCAACAGAAATGGAGCACTCAAATAAATTTTAGCAGAGTTTTGAGATAGAGTTTAGAGCTTAGAGAAGAATGTATTTGGGGGTCCCTTTTTATAGACAGAGAGCGTAACTGATTGACAGCAACATCTGTAACTGCCTGGTAGTGGGCCATTCGGGGCCACACAAAGTTTGTTACAGAGAGTAGTGGTATCAAGGGATCGTTCAGGGCCACGTGGAGTTTTTTATGAAGAGTGGAGTGGTGTCCGTTGTCGTGACTTGTCAGAGAGTGGTGGGGTCATATGGAATCCATTACAGAGAGTGGAGTAGGGTAGTGGCCATTGTCGTGACTTGCCAGAGAGTTCGAGCCTGACGGCTGAAGCTTGGCTGGAACGTCTAATGGAGCGGAATGGCTCTCTGGCTCACCAATCCAAGAGAAACTCAGATGTTTTCGAGGTTGCTGACGAGTCTACTGTTGTTGGATTACTTGCTGATGCTACAGATGGGAGTCATCTACTGTAGAGCTCGGATGGAGACTTTCTGTTGGTGAAGTCCGATAGAAGTCTGATTGTCAGAGAAGTCCATCTGGGATTTGCCTGATGTGAAAGCTCATCTGAAGATTATCCACCGGAGAGGTCCAGTTTCACAAGGAATCTGACAGGGGTCATCCGACAGTGAAGTTCGGATGGCGTTGTGGAGGTTTGTCCGCTGGAGGAGTCTTGAGGACACTGTGGAAGGTCGAACGTTGGAGGAGTTCGGGATTCAATTCTGCTGTAGAAGTTCGGACGGAGTCTGACTTTTGTAGGAGTCTGGATGAAGTCCGCTTATTATGGAAGCTCGGATGGAGATCAGTTGTCATGGAAGCTCGGATGGAGACTTCTTATTGTAGAAGTCCTGCTGCTGGAGAAGCTCGATCATTGATAAAATCCAGAAGAAGTTCAGAATAGAAATCCGGCTGGTGAAGCCTGTCCGTTGTAGAAGTTCATCTGTGATTCATCCACTGTAGAAGTTTGGATGGAGCCCGGCTCTTGTAGGAGCTCGGATGAAGTCCACTCGCAATAGAAGTTTGGAGTAGAGGTCCGACTCTTGTAGGAGCTCGGATGAAATTCGGAAGACGGTCGACCGTCGTAGAAACTTGGATGGAGTCTGATTACTGTCGAAGTCTTGCTGTTGAAGAAGCTCGGATATTGACGAAGTTCGAAAAAAGTTTGGAGTAAAGTCGTTCATGGCCGGAAGAAGTCTGGAAGAGATTCGGAGAATAGTCAATCACTGTAGAAAATCAACTGATAGTGAAGCTCGAAAAGCATTTAGAGCAGTCCGGTTTATGAATGGAGGAGCTAATTATCGGAGAAGTCCGGATGGCATCATGGAAGCTCGGACGATTGGGGAAGTTCAGAAAGATGCCACACAAGGTCGGAAGCCAGAAGAGCCCTGGAAGGGTCAGCCTTTTATAAACTTCAGTTGGGGATATTTTATACCCAACACCAATCCCCCTACTTTCGAATTAGGGTTCCGAATGAAGGAAGTACAGAGAAGTTTTTGCAGTCGAAGTTGCCTCCTCAATTTTCGCACTCGATTGTTTCCAGATATTTTGACATTTGGCGCGCTGGTGCTGGAGTCTTTTCAAATCGAGGTGACCCGAAAAGATTTTTTCAGAATTCTCACTGGAGCGTTGCTTTAGGTATGATGCAATAATGATTCTATCAGTTGTCAGTCATCTTTAGCCACCTGCCACGATGAGTGGGCCACGCGATGGTTATAGATCGGCCAGAAGAGATCTACAGTCATTATTGCGCCGGACCTCGTCGCCTATTTAAACCCGCCTCCCTCCTTCTGGGGTCTCACTTTGCCTGGGAGTTTCTTCGGTCCCTCCTTCTTCCTGAGAGTTTCATTCTTCCCCAACGTCCTTCTCAACCTTAGGCATTCTTCGAGTCATCCCTATCTCTGCATCTCTACATCCTTCAGACCAGTCTAGGTTAGTTCCATAACTCCCCCTTTTTTTGCGGCTCTGTTTCTAAATTGTGCCGATCTTCTTTCGTTGCAGATATGGATGCGGACGTGACTCGGATGTTAGCCAAGAGTCTCAAGGCCCACAAGAAGAAAGGTGCTGCAACTTCTAGGTCAGTGAAGAAGGCGAGGGTAGAAGAGACAGATCCGACCGTGCTTCGCCTTGATCGCCCAGAGCCCGTGCTTGTGGTACATCTTCGACTGCGAGTACTTTTCGATCCCACAAAAGGGGAAAGCAGCAGGGGGACTGGAAGAAGAAGTTAAGTACTTAAAGCAATCCTCGATGATGGCTGGAACCGAGAGTTTGAAGTCTGAAAAAGCCGAGCTTCCTTAAAGCTTTTTTGCCTTTTATTCTATGTATTCCTTTCCTTTCTTGTTGCTTTTTTTTTGGCCTTCAAAGGCTTTGTAACGCATACTTTACTAATAAAATGAAAAGAAAATTTTTCATTACCTTGCCCATTCTTGCATTATGTTGTCGTTTACCGAACTTCTTTGGTCTGCTGTCTTATTCGAAGTCAACGTTGTTTGAAGATTCCTGGTCATCGCCGTATTGATTCGCCCTTAGGGATTGGAGATTTTTGACAAGGGTTTTCTTCCTCGTTGAGATGAGGTCCCTTGAACCTTGGATGTAGTTCATTTTTTTTTTGGTGTAGCTCGTCGCTTTTTCTTCTTCTTTTTTTGTGTTAGGCCGAGGGTTTTCCTTCTACTCCTAACGAGATTGTAGGGGTGTAGAAGAGTTGCTAAGGGGCTTTTCCCTTCATCCAGTCTCAAATGATCAGATCTTCATTTGTGTCAGGATGAGGTTCTCCTTCTATTCCTGACACAATCAATTTCAGCTCACGTTAAGACGAGGTCTTCCTCCTTTCCTAACAGGACTGCGGGGGCACATAAGGGCCGTTGCAAGGGCCTCTCCCCCCATCCGGTCTCTAAATAACTGGGCATTCGACTTTGCTCATATTAGGACAAGGTTCTCCTCCTATTCCTAACATGGCTGTGGGGTGCATAAGGGCCATTGCAAGGGCCTCTCTGTTGGAAAATATGTACCAAAAGCCAATCGTCAAGCTGTTGACAGTTGAGTAACCAAGTATTGTAATTGATTTGTTAATAAATAAAATATATTTGGTATCTTCATCATAAGCTTTCATATTCTAATGAACTCCATTGTTATGATGAAGTCTTTAGGACTATTTAAGTTCGATAAAGAGAGGATTTATTGATTAGTCCTTAAAACTGTTCACGACCAAATAATAAGCCGTTAATAAGGATGACAGCTTCTATCAAGCATAGGTCGCTGTAGGCCATATGGGTTGGTTGTCCTCTTGACCAAGGAGTGTGGAGACACTGGTATGGTATACAGGTGAGATGTAAGGGTACATCATCATTGAACGTGACCAACTTCAGAGTATTCTATTATCAAGAATGTCTCTGATGGAATATAGGTATAAGTGTCCCTTAGACCTGAGATCGCCTCAGTGACTTGCAAGCAACTCACTATGCTTTGGTACTGGACTAACTGAATTTCTAATTCAGAGATGGAAGGCTTCTGGGCACAGTCAAGTACTTGCGAAGTTAGAGTGTGATCGAGATGGGATTGATCACTCCAAGAGTTGGAGAAGAATGAGTCACTGTATTTCAATTTAGCAAAACCTTGGCCAGGGTAATCCATCAGATGGATTTGATATTTTGAAATACAATGTGGACAACCTGATCAGAGTTGACAGTTGAACTTTGAGATGTCCTATGATCATTTTGGTCAAGGGGATGAATTATATGGAAACTATATCCGCATAGGTTCTAAGGATGTTGTTCTACACATTCGACCTATCCGGTCATCGGGTACCATTGCTAGATGGTCACTTCGATTGGTATAGAAATTTATTTCTATACTACCGACTTAGGTTTGGACCTATGAGATCACACACATTAGAGTTCATAATTCGATCGGATGGTTGATCAATGATTCAGAATCGTTCTAGGGTTAAATGATCAATACGATTGACATTTAACCCAGTGCAAGTGTTGCAGGAGGATCGATTAGCAATTTGATTACTAATTAGCTTAATTTGATTAAGTAAATGGATTGAGATTAAGTCTAATTAAATATAATTTAATTAGATTTAGTTTGATCTTGATTGGATCAAGTCCAATTAGTTTATTGGATAAGCCAATTGCAAGGAAAAACTAGTCCTAGTTCAATTAGGATTTGGTCAACCTAATTTCTAATTTGATTAAAAAATTAAATCAGATTTAAATCTAATTTAATCTGATTAAATTAGATTTTTAATTGAGTTAAGACCTATTTTAATTAGATTGATCTAATTTTGATTTGATTTGGTTTGAGAAACCAAATTTAAACAAGTCATAAGATAGAATCCTAGTAAGACTAGGATTCCACCTTGCGCCACATAAGCCCCCCCACACCCTCTCTCTTATTCCCCTCTTATTTTGTGTGAAAAAGCCCTCTCCCTAGTCTCTCCCACATCCATAAAAGGTTTTCTCTCTTCTTTCTTACATGGAAGGTGGTTTGGATCAAATCAAAGAGGAATAAGTTTGGATTTCGAATTCTATGAGATAGAGTTTTAGAAATCCAAAACTCTTTCAATTTTGCATCAAATTTATCCAAATTTTTTTTAAAATTTTTATGGCTTTTATAGTATACATTGTACATCTTTTTTTGATGGTCCATGCATAAAAATAAGGAGAAAGTGCTCAAGAGTTGGACACCCCTTATCTTGCCATATTTGGATAAGCCTTGACTAGGTATTTGACCTAGACAAGGACTCTATCATATCTCTCTCTATAAAATGAGTTTCTTTATGAAATTTTTTAAAGAGATAGAGATTTGAGATACCTTTGGGCCATCTAAAAATTAGAGAGAAATACCTTTGGGTCGTGGAGATATAATAGACACAAGATAGGATGTTTAGAGAGAGAAACGAGAAGAAGAAGAGGATCTTCTTCTAGGGTTGTTTGTTTTCATCTCTTCCCTTCCTCCATCTTGAGTTTTCTGAGAGCATCTCAGATTTGAAACTCCTCCTCCTACTTCTCATCTTTGAAAGAGCCCAAATCAAGAAGGAGGCACCTGATCAACCATCAAAGAAGGATCAGCGCAGTACTAGCATACTGTGCTGATTTCCTGAAGCAGGACTTCTGGTCGAGATTCGTGGGCTCATGTGGATGACTCCTAGAGGCCGAATGCATGTGTGGCTTGCAACATCATCCTCAAACCCAGATCAATGAGGTTAGAATGTCTAACTTGCAAGGTAATAGATCTGATCTATTGTTTAATACATACATTAGATGTAGTATAGAAACATATTGATATGATCAACATGTAGTTCATGCTCTATATATTTTAATTTTTGATTTAATGTTATGTAATAATCATGTAATAGAATCTTAGATCTAGGGATTCTCTAGTTTTAGAAAATAAATTTTGATTTATTTTAGTCTTCCGCTGCATGATCTTGAAAAAGTTTTAAGATCTAACCCTGAAATTCTAGATCTGGTTCAAACACTCTCCCCCCATCTGGTCTCTAAATAATTGGACCTTTGACTTTGCTCATGTTAGGATGATATTCTCCTCCTGTTCCTAACATGACTGTGGGGGCACATAAGGGCCATTGCAAGGGCCTCTCCCCTCATTCGGTCTCTAAATAATCGAGCCTTCAACTTTGCTCATGTTAGGATGAGGTTCTCCTTCTATTCCTAACATGACTGTGGGGGCACATAAGGGCTGTTGCAAGGGCCTCTCCCCCCATCCGAACTTTAAATAACCGGGCTTTCGACTTTGCTCATGTTAGGATGAGGTTCTCCTCCTATTTCTAACATGGTTGTGGGGGCACATAAGGGCCATTGCAAGGGCCTCTCCCCCATCCGGTCTCTAAATAACTGGGCCTTCGACTTTGCTCATGTTAAGACGAGGTTCTCCTCCTGTTTCTAACATGGCTATGGGGGCACATAAGGGCCGTTGTAAGGGCCTCTCCCCCCATCTGGTCTCTATATAATCGGACCTTCGTTCGTATCAGGATGAAGTTTTTCTCTTGTTCCTGACATGCTTAATTTCGATTGTCTGAAGGAGCTATTCCCTGTCGTTACAAGTTCATGTTGAAAGAAAAGATATGCAAATATGAAAAAAACTTTTACTTAAGGCAAAGTTATCGGTAATACATTCATAGATTTTCTGAATTCCATGGTCGCGGAAGGTTTGCTCCTCTGAGCTCTTTTAAATAGTATGTTCCAAGCCGAACCACCTCCCTGACTTCATATGGGCCTTCCCAGTTAGGGGCGAGTTTTCTTTGATTCTGAGATTGTGAGATAGCGGCTCGCTGAAGTACTAAGTCCCCCACTCTGAAGGCCTTGCTCTTGACTCGGGAGTTGTAGTAGCAGGCCACTTTCTGCTTGTAGGCAGCCATCCGAACTTGAGCTATCTTCTATTTTTCTTCTAATAAGTCGAGGTTGGCTTTGAGATCCTGTGAGTTGCGCTGCTCGTCGAATGCCACAACTCGCACCGACAGAAGTTTGAGTTCAATCGAGATCACGGCTTCTGTTTCAAAGACTAAGGCAAAGGGGGTCTCCCCTATGGGCAGTCTTTGGGTAGTTTGATATGTTCACAACACATGATAAAGCTCATCTGCCCAAGTTTTCTTTGCTCTTTCAAGTCTCACCTTGATTCCTTGCAACAAAGTCCTGTTAGTGACCTCGGCTTCACCATTTGCTTGTGGATGGGCTACTAACGTGAAGTTATGGGAGATGTTTAAGTCCTCACAAAATTCAGCAAATCTTGCCCCAGCAAATTGTCGCCCATTATCAGTAATGAGAGTTCTGGGTAGGCCGAACCTACAGACAATTGACTTCCAAACGAAGTCCTGCACCTTAGCTTCTGTAATTTTCGTCAAAGGTTTAGCTTCGACCCACTTGATGAAGTAATCAATCGCCACCAGGAGGAACTTTCGCTGCTGGAATGCCATGGAAAAAGGTCCGAGAATATCCATCCCCCATTGTGCAAATGGCTATGGGGCACTCAAGGGTGTAAGTTTGGAGGTGGGTTGCCTTTGGATATTTGTATATCTCTGACACTGATCACACCTTCTGACATATTCGATGGAGTCGTGGTTCATGGTAGGCCAGTAATAGCCTTGTCGGAGCAGCTTGTGGGATAAAGATCTGGCCCCCAGGTGACTTCCGTAGACTCCCTCATGTACCTCCCACAAGGAAAAGTCGGCCTCAGAAGGCCAGAGATATTTCAGAAGGGACAAAAAGTACGACCTCTTGTACAGCTTGCCTTCATAAAGAATATATCGGGAGGCCTGGTTCCTAAGCTTCTGAGCTTCTTTTGCATCAAGAGGAAGAACCCCGTCCTTGAGGTATGCAACCAGTGGGTCAATCCAGCTGGGTTCATGGTTGATCTCCATCACAAGCTACAGTCCTTCTGTACTTGGGCACTTCAGAACTTCGAAGAAGACTTCCTTGGGCAGTTCAGCCGGAGCTAGTGTAGCCAACTTGGAGAGAAGGTCGGCCCTGATATTTTCTGCTCTTGAAATCTGCTTGATGTCAAAGCTACCGAAGGCAGGGATGATCTCTTTACCTTTTCGAGATACTTGGCCATACTATCCTCCCGAGCTTCATAGTTTCCGCTGACTTGTCCCACCATCAATTGGGAATCACTGTAGACTTGGAGCTGATCTACTTCTAACTCTTTGGCGATCCTCAGTCCTACAATCAGAGCTTCATATTCTGCTCCATTATTTGTCGCAGAAAACTCGAAGTGCAGTGCGTACTCCGCAATAATTTCTTCTAGATTGATCAAGATCAGGCCTGCGCCTGTGCCTGACATGTTGGAGGAACCGTCCACGTAGAGGGTCCAAAAATTATCAGGGAAATCTGTTCTTTCTTCAGGAGAATTCAACTGGAGCCCTGAGTTGTTGGCTTCACCTTGTTCAAGTTCGGCCTCTTTCGGAATAGTGCACTCCACTATGAAGTCTGCTAATATCTGGGCTTTAATCGTCGGTCAAGATTGATAGTTGATGTCAAATTTCATGAGCTCGACTGTCCATTTTTCTATCCTTTCGGAAGCATCCGCTTGATGCAGAACCACCTTGATTGGCTGGTCGATGAGCAGTGTTATGGTGTGCCCTTGAAAGTAAGGTCGGAGCCTTCGAGCTGCAATCAACAAGGCGTAAGTCAGTTTCTCTAACTTAGTATACCTGGTTTCGGCGTCACTCAATAGTCGGCTAATGTAGTAGATCGGTCGTTGAATTTTTGCTTCTTCCTTAATCAGAATTGCTATGAGAGCCACAAGGGAGACCGCCAGGTACAGGAACAACTCCTCTCAGGGTTTGGTTTTGCCAATAGCAGAGGTGAGCCGAGGTAGCTCTTTAATTTTTCTAATGCTTGCTGACATTCAATGGTCCAACAGAAGTTCTTCGACTGCTTGAGGGTCTGAAAGAAAGGCAGACATCGTTCGGCCGACATTGAGACGAAGCGATTCAGAGCTACTACTCTCCCAGTAAGGCACTGAACTTCCTTTATTGACTTCGGGATGGTCATTTTCTGGATGGCACGAATCTTTTTTGGATTTGCTTCGATCCCATGCCCGGATACCATAAAACCCAAGAATTTTTTTGAGGTTACTTCAAAAGCGCACTTGGCCAGGTTCAGCTTCATCTTATATTTTCGGAGGGCGCTGAAGGTCTCCTCAAGGTCGGTGACATGGTTCTTTATGGATTTGCTTTTTACAAGCATATCATCCACGTAGACCTCCATGTTGGGCCGATCTGCTCTTTGAAGATCTTGTTCACCAGCCGTTGATAGGTCGCCCCTACATTTTTGAGGTCAAAAGGCATGACCCTGTAACAATAAAGACCACGGTTAGTAATAAAAGCAATTTTTTCTTCATCCTCCGGTGCCATCCTGATTTGATTGTAACCAAAAAATGCATCCATGAAAGTGAGAAGCTCGTGGCCCGAGGTCGCATCCACTAATTGATCAATTCTGGACAGAGGGTAACTATCCTTTGGGCAGGTTTTGTTTAGCTTTTTGAAGTCTATACACATCCTCCACTTGTCGTTCGCCTTCTTGACGAGAACCACATTGGAGATCCAGTTCGGGTAGTTGGCTTCTCTGATGAACCTGGCTTTCAGGAGTTTATCAACTTCCTCAGCTATTACCACTTGCCTTTCTGGTGCATGACTTCAGATTTTTTTCTTCGTCGGCCAATGTTTGGGATCAACAGCCAGGTGGTGTTCCATGACTTCTGCATCAATCCCTGACATGTCCGTCGGAACCCAAGTGAAAACATCTGCATTCTTTTGTAGGAAATTGATGAGCTATGTCCGTACCTCTTCTCCTAGGTTAAAGCCGATCTTCACCACATGCTCCTCATTCCCATCGTTCAAAGAAATTGAGACAAGATCTTCAATTGGCTCACCCCGTTCTTCAATAAGATCATCGTGGGTGTCCGATCCATCAATCGGGCAGGGGTCGGACTGACCATTTCTTTGAAGGGCTATGTTATAGTAGTGTCTTGCCAGGGCTTGATCTCCTCTGACCTCTCTAACTCCTTGGCTAGTAAGAAATTTCAGCTTCAAGTGGTAGGTTGATACCACAGCTCGAAGGATGTTGAGACTAGGTCGGTCGAGTATTGCGTTGTAGGCAGACGGCGCCCTTACTACCAAAAAATTCACCTGCACTCTTGATTGCCTTGGGTACCGGCCCGCAACCATGGTTAAAGTTATTACCCCTTCCACTGGCACAGCATCGCCAGTGAACCCTACCAATGGGGAGTTTATCGGTCCTAGTCGACCATCCGGAATGGATATTTTTGAGAATGCATCATAAAACAGAATATCGATCGAGCTTCCACTATCAACAAGAATGCGACGTACATCATAGTTAGCAATATTTAAAGAAACTATGACCGCATCATTATCGAGGAATTGAATCTCCCAGACATCTTCTTTAGTAAAGGTTATAGACTCTTCAGTCCTCTGCCGCTTGGATGGTACAATCGATCCACTGGCTGCTCCCCATCGGGGTCCTCCAGAGATGGTGTTGACAATCTCGGTTGGAGGCCGATCTTCAGGCTGTTCCTCCCTCCTTAGCGGCTCTGGCCGTGGTAGGACCCTCGACTGATCTTCCCTACCTTCAGGTCGGCGTCAGATGAATTTGTCGAGCCGACCTCATCTGATGAACTCCTCGATCCGTCGGTTCATCTTTTGGAATCTTTGATCCAGGAGGTCCTCTCGACTGCGAGTCTCGAGGGTCTTCTGGTAGAATGGAGGTAGGGACCCTCCGGGGGTGGAATCATGATCGGACGAAGGGCTCTCCACCTTCTGCTTCCCTTTTTCGGGAAAGACAGGGCGACTAGCCCAAGTGGCCTATCCGGTCGTCAGATTTTGGAACTCCGACGATGTTCTTTCCAGCCGCACAGATGCCTGCGGCTGCTGCGGCTGCTGCTACATGGCCTGCACTACTTTGGTGAGGCCCCTGACCTACTAAACTAGCAAGTCGAACTACTCCATGCCGACTGTCGTTGCCGGAGGAGGAGGAGCCTGAGAAACTGGAGATGAAGTCGGAGCTTGCGGGTCTCGCTGAGATCTGGCCACAGAGACCGTGGATCGCCTGGTGGATGCCTTTCGGAGAGGCATCAGGTGGAGATCTGACAGGAGAAGAAGAAGAAGATGTCAAAGAAGATGATCGGAGACAGTCTCATTGAGCACTCCTTTAAGAACAAGGGTCTTGTGAAGACACAAGCCCTTCCTCTAGCGCCAATTCTATTGGTGTAGAATTCTGCCAACGTCGGAGAAGCTGGAGTCGAGGGGATCGCGTCCGCCGTCGGGACCTGCAAGGGAATCCTAAATCGGAGTTGGGGGTGCTCCGACAAGATCCTCTGACGCTCAAGTCAGTACTCTACCTCAACAGAAATGAAGCACTCAAATGGAATTTTAGTAGAGTTTCGAGATAGAGTTTAGAGCTTAGAGAAGAACGTATCTGAGGGTCCCTTTTTATAGACAGAGAGCATAACTGATTGACAGCGACATCTGTAACTACCTGGTAGTGGGCCGTTCGGGGTCACACGGAGTTTGTTAAAGAGAGTAGTGGCGTCAAAGGGCCGTTCGAGGTCACACGGAGTTTGTTATGGAGAGTGGAGTGGTGTCCGTTATCGCAACTTGCCAGAGAGTGGTGGGGCCATGTGGAATCCATTACAGAGAGTAGAGTAGAGTAGTGGCCATTGTCGTGACTTGCCAGAGAGTTCGAGCCTGACAGCTGAAGCTTGGCTGGAACGTCTGATGGAGTGGAATGGCTCTCTGGCTCAGCAATCCAAGAGAAACTCAGATGTTTCGAGGTTGCTGACGAGTCTACTATTGTCGGATGCCTTGCTGATGCTACAGGCGGGAGTCATCTGCTGTAGAAGCTCGAATGGAGACTTTCTATTGGTGAAGTCTGGTAGAAGTTTGATTGTTAGAGAAGTTCATCTGGGATTTACCTGATA
This sequence comes from Elaeis guineensis, assembly GCF_000442705.2. Classification (NCBI taxonomy): domain Eukaryota; kingdom Viridiplantae; phylum Streptophyta; class Magnoliopsida; order Arecales; family Arecaceae; genus Elaeis; species Elaeis guineensis. The sequence goes on from NC_026000.2 coordinate 92,715,003, forward strand.
TGGAAGCTCGTCTGAAGATTGTCTGCCAGAGAGATCCAGTTTCACGAGAAATCCGACAGGGGTTGTCCGACAGTGAAGTTCGGATGGCATTATGGAGGTTTGTCCACTGGAGGAGTCTTGAGGATACTGTGAAAGGTCGAACGTTGGAGGAGTCCGAGATTCAATTCTGCTGTAGAAGTTCGGATAGAGTCCGACTTTTGTAGGAGTCTGGATGAAGTCCGCTTATTGTGGAAGCTCAGATGGAGATCAGTTATCGTGGAAGCTCGGATGGAGACTTCTTATTGTAGAAGTCCTGCTGCTGTAGAAGCTCCATCATTGACAAAATCTAGAAGAAGTTCGAAATAGAAATCTGGCTAGTGGAGCCTATCCGTTGTAGAAGTTCGTCTGTAATCCATCCACTGTAGAAGTTCGGACGGAGCCCGACTCTTGTAGGAGCTTGGATGAAGTCCACTCGCAATAAAAGTTTGGAGTAGAAATCCGGCTCTTGTAGGAGCTCGGATAAAATTTAGAAGGTGGTCGACCATCATAGAAACTTGGATGGAGTCTGGTTACTGTCGAAGTCCTACTGTTGGAGAAGCTCGAACATTGACGAAGTTTGGAAGAAGTTTGGAGTAAAGTCGTTCGTGGCCGGAAGAAGTCTGGAAGAGATTCAGAGAATAGTCGATCACTGTAGAAAATCGACTGATAGTGAAGCTCGAAAAGCATTTGGAGCAGTCCGATTTATGAATGGAGGAGCTCATTATCGGAGAAGTCCGGATGGCATCATGGAAGCTTGGACGGTTGGAGAAGTTTAAAAAGATGCCACACAAGGTCGGAAGCCGGAAGAGCCCTGGAAGGGTCGGCCTTTTACGAACTTCGACTGGAAATATTTTATACCCAACAATACCCGATGTCTAGATAGATCAAAAGATTGCAAAGCAACATTCAAGAACCTATTGGCATATGGTTACTGTATAATTCATCCCTTTGACCCATATGCTCAAAGTGACCTAAGATTTAACTGTCAATCCTGATATAGTCATCCATATTGTATTTCAATTTTTCAAATCTATCTCATAGATTATCCCAATCGAGGTTTTACTGAATTAAAACATATTAATGCATTAACACCTACTTATTTGAAGGGGTCAATTCCTGCTTATTTCAGATGTAATCCCTCTATTGTGTTATCCCATAGATTCAATTCTATCTAGTACTGAGATGTACAATGATCTTTATCATAGCATTATTGAAACTCTTTTTAATGGATCGGAACACTTTCACTCTAACTTATCAAGGATTGTCGATCTTGAGCAATCCTAAAGAGCTCTCATCATCCATCAGTGACACTTAGTAATATGTAGTGAGAATCTAGCAGAATCAAAAAAAAACTTCAAGGTATAGTTGACATTTGATTCAGTTCCTCTATCGTGAGTCCCGACTAGATGGCAGGTCATGGATAAATTATCAAACCTCATCATTAGTCATACGATAGATTCGATCAGCTCAAGTCTAATTACGATCCTTATAAAAATTTTTTCCATCAATCATACTGCTGTGGCCACAGACTCTCAAACTTAGTCTCTCAAATTTTATAAGACTACTCCTCTCTATCAAGATCGATAGATTTTATCTAGATACGCATCCTATTATTGAAAATTGTGTTTTAAAATCAATCGTGTGATGATTGAGTTCATCCTTATATATAAATTTTTGATTATCGAATAATAGTTATTCTAGTATTTTTCATCATAAAGTGACATCTTCCTTGAACTCTTGTACTGTGATGAAGTCCCTAGAACTATGCTAGTATACGATAAAGAGAGGATTTATCGTATAGTTCTTAAACAAGTTCATGACCAAATAATACGTCATTACGGAATGATGACGTTTATCGAGTGAAGGTCATTGTGCCATATGGGTTGAATGTCCTCTTAACCAAGAAGTGTAGTGACACTGGTATGGCATATAGATGAGATGTAAGGGTACATCATCACTAAATAAGTGACTCACATGCTGAGCATTCTATTGTAAAGAGCTGCTTGCGAAACACATGGGTATAAATATCCTTCAGACCTGAGATCACCATAGTGAGTTGTAAGTAACTCACTATGTTTTGGTGCCGAACTACCTGAATTTTTAATACAGTGAAGGAAGACTACTGGATACAGTCAAGTACTTGCAAAGTCTATGTGTGGATTAAGATGGGATTGACCCCTCTGAATTATTGGAGTTGATGTATCACTGCATTTCAATTTAGTAAAGCCTTGGCTAGGGTAAACCATGAGATAGATTTGAAAGGTTGAAATACAATGTGGATGAAACAATCTCGATTGACAGTTAACCTGAGACCATCTTAAAGCATCCAGAGTCAAAAGGATGAATTATGTAGTAACCAAGAGTATGGGTTCTGAAATATTTTTTTGAGATAATTCTGAAGCAAAATTCAGTGCAGGGGTAAAATGGTAATTTTAAATTTTTTTCAAAATCACTATTTTATAGTGGAAATAATTAATTAATCTAATTAATTAACATGTGTTTACCCTATACTAGGATCTAAATATGATATATAGCATGTATGTATTTAAATTTAAAATTCAAATTCGAACAGTAAATAATTTACTGTTCTGTGTTCAGAACACAATACCTTTGTGCGGGTAGTCGATCACCATAATCTGATCACCGTCAGGAGGCTCTGATTATCGTAACATAATCACATAGGATGTCTGGCCTCTGCGGATCATCCACACGAGGCTTCTGATCTGATCGGCTCCTCACGAGTGCTAGCTCGTTGTAGAGCCCTTTTGACGGTTGATGCTGATCGAACTCCTTCGATCGATGTCTATCGATTCCATGGATACTTCGGATCATCAGAAAATATGCTTGAGAGGAAGATGATTCTCTCCTTTGAATTTGGTGGGCTCACGACACTCGTAGCTCACTAACTCACTTCCCGAACCCCAGGCTGAAACCCTAGGGAACACTCTGAAAACCCCTGCGCCCAATATTCTTTCTTTTCTTTCTTTTTCTCTTGGAAGGTTTTGGACCTTCACCTTATACACAAGGCTTCCTCATGCCCCACTTTCTTTCTCAGAATTTTTCTACACATGCCCCATCCTTCTCCTCTTTTTAAAACAACGTCGAACGTGTCTTATCTGTATGAGAAGATAAAGACAAGTGGTTACACATTTGAATTCAAATCAAATTTGAATTCAAATGCAAACCAACTCATCCCTATCCACTTATGGCATAAGAAGAGAAGGGCGTGGACTCTTTATGCATGGAAAGGTTTCATGAGAAACCTTTTCTCATGTAAGTTATGTGGCACACAAGATGGATAAGCATGAAGGCACAAGAGATAAGTTATCCATTCAAATTCAAATACGCTTTGAATTTGAATGGCTAACTAATCATCTTTATCCATCCATATGGTGCACAAACGTGGATGTGGGGAGGGCTTTACATGAGAAAAAATACATGAAAAATTCCTTCTCGTGAATTCAAATGGGCGCAGTGGATGTGAGGTGGCGCAGGGAGTTTGGGTCAAGGTGGTTTCATTATTTAAACCAACCTAATTGAACCAAATAAGTTAGACCCAATTAGATTAATTTAAACCTAACTTAATTAGGCTTAATTAGGCTCAATAAAATCCTAATCAAATCAGAAATTGACTAAACCCAACCCCTGATCAAATTAGGGACCAAACCATCTCGACGATTAGGTCAACTCTTAACCTAATCGGGTCAAACCCAACTGAATCCAATTCAATTGAACTAGATCCAAAAATAATTATTCAATTAAATTGAGTTAATTAGTGATCAAATCACTAATTAAATCTCTCATAAATATTGAGTCCAAATTTGATGGGCAATCGGATATCAAAGTTCATTAATATGAAACCTTGATCGAAGAGTCTCAAATCAGTGGGACTCTTGACCCCGGTACCCAAAATGTATGGGACTTATGATCAGAGAATCCTGATTCTCGATCATAGAGTTTCAGACATGTAGGACTCATAGTCCATGAATATTAGGACTCTTCATCAGCCATCAGATCAGATAGAAACCTCTAATGTGTGTGATCCCACAGGTTCGAACCTAAGCCGGTAGCACAGGAACCAATTCCTGTACTAATCGAAGTGACCATCTAGCAATGGTACCCGATATCTGGATAGGTCGAATAGTCACAATTGCAATACTCAGAACCTACATGATTATGGTTACTGTATAATTCATCCCTTTTGAACCCTATGTTTAGGATGACTCAGGGTTCAACTGTCAACCCTGATTAGATCATCCGAGTCGTGCTCAACTTAATCAGTCCTGTGACTCCTCACTAGGACTACCCTGGCCAAGGTTTTGCTAAATTGAAACATGACTGTACACAGCTCCTGAACTGGAGTGGTCAATCCCATCTTGACACACGCATCGACAAGTCAAGTACTTGACTACACCCAGCATCCTTCCGTCACTGAATTAGAAATTCAGGTAGTCCAGTGCCTAAGTGCAGTGAGTTGCTTGCAAGTCACCGTGGTGGTCTCAGGTCGGAGGGATAGTTATACCCATATCCCATCGAAGCAAATCTTGACAGCAAAAATAGCTCCAGAGTCGGTCACATTCAGTGCAGATGTACCCTTACATCTCACCTGTATCCATATCAGTGTCTCCATACTCCTTGGTTAAGAGGATAACCAACCTATATGGCACACAATGACCTATGCTCGATAAATATTGTTGTCCTTGATAACAATGTATCATTTGATCACGAACAGGATTAAGAACTAAACGATAAATCCTCCTTTGTCGAGTCTAAATAGTCCTAAGGACTTCACCACAACACAAGAGTTCATTAGAAGATGAAAATTTGTGATGAAAAATATCAAAATAATTTTTATTTATTTATGATTTATGTACTAATACAATAAAGAGCACAACCGTCAACAAGCTGACGATTGACTTTGGGATACTATTCTTATCAAATTCGACCTATCTGGATATTGAAAACCATTGCTAGATAGTATCTCGATTAGTGCAGAAATTGATTCCTGTGCTACCCGCTTAGTGTTTGAACTTATGAAGTCATGCACACAAGTCAGACAAAGTAGGAAGAAATTGACATATATTTATATATCCAATCTGAAAGTACTTGACTTGATTGAATATATAAGCTAACTTGATTGAGAATTGAGTTATGGGTCAAACAGGATTAAGAGTTGACTATGTCTAGCGAGTACTACACATGAGGTTCAGGTTCAATCCCAAGGTTGAATAATTTCTATCTATGATCCATGGAACATATGAAAGATTGAATTTAAGTACTAATTAATATTAAATTAGATCTAAATTAATTAGACTTAAATAGATCTAAAATTCAAGTTAGACTTGATACAAAAGTCCTAAAGAGTTTAGGATTGACAGTCTTTCAAAATTATTTCGAACTTACTTCGAATCGGATTCGAATCAGACCTGTTTTAGATGAGATATGAGTATTCCTATTTGCACTGAGAATATCCACTCATGAAGCATGATCAAAAATTAGTTTGATGCTTATTTGGGGTATCCCAAGTGGGTGTGGGAGTGGGTGCAAAGTGGATGTCATAAGTGTTGGCAATTATATCTCATATAGGAGTCCTTCTTTCATGAGTATTGGACCAATTCAAATCAGACTTGAATAAAGAATTCTTCTCTCACTGGATTATGAGAATTATCTATAAATAGAGAGGGTCTCTACCTATGGATGAGAGTAGAGAATAGAATAGCAAACAAATCAAATTGAGAGAAGAAAAAAAGAGAGAGAGACAGACGTATGAAGAGAGAGATCCTCATCTTCTACATCTCTTCCTTTGTTGCCACCTCCTCTCCTTGGTCGTGGATCCTTCTTGGGCATCCTATCTGCTGGTGTGAAATATCACATCATCACATCTCATCCCTCGATTAATTGAGTTGCGAAGCTAATTGGATTGGAGTTTATCTTGCTGTCCTGCGACGTCTGACGTGCATGCGAAATAGAGGATCTGCATATCCAGACCTCCGCAAAGGTTTATATCAGATAATTTAAAATTTGATCTCTAGTTCTACTATAATTTAGGTAAAGATTTGATCCATAAATAAGTAAAATATTAGAGAAAATTTTTTGATGCAACCTGGATATTCTGGAAGAAAACTGTTCCCTTCCCTTCAACTGGTATCAGAGCAGGCCTGAAATATATATATATATATAATAGAATTTTTTATAATTATTTATATGAGATATAATTAATATTTTTTATATATTATTAAATCTCATTTAAATCTATCAATATAAAATTTTTGATCTAATTTTGATTGGATTAGAGGTGCCTAATCAATGGTTGATTGAGGTTGTTATAAATCTGTTATAACAGAATTCTGCTGTTGCTGAATTTTTGATGAAAGATAATATGAATTAAAAATTTATTTTAAATTTATTTTAATAAAATTTTATTTTTTTATTTTTTTATGAAGTGAAAATTATTTCAGATTTAAATTAGATCCATTTTGATGGATATTTAGATCTGAATCCTATCATAATTCAGCACTGTGTGAAAATAGATTTTATCAAAAATTAATTCCTTATACATTCATATTTGTATCTAATTATTTTTTATTTTATATTAAATCTAAAATTGATATTTTATAATTAGTATAAGATAAGTTTTAGATTTAATATGATGTATATGATATATCAAATCTAATTAGATTAAATGAAGAACATAATTGATGAGATCAAAGATATATTTATGACATAAAATAGTTTTATCAATAATTATATATTGATGTAATTATATATAAAATTAGATTTTAGATTTTAGTAGCTTAGTACTTGGATTGATGAGATCATCAGACCATCCGATCATAAGAGATTGAAGAGATTAATCTCTCTTTTGCCTATTCGATGGGTTCTCTTATGACGTATAGGGATGTCGTTGTGATCCAATTTTATGAAAAAAAAAGTGAATAGATTTTTATATATTATTTTAATCATAAATATATTTAGATTAGATCTAAAGTGATTTATAATTTATTATAATAAAATAAAATTCAGATATAAAATTATTTTAGATCTGAATTACATGTTACATATGATGTAATTGGTATTGATCTAAAAGTTGTCATGATACATGAGATGTATGAATGAAGTTTAGATCATATCTATGTATGTTTAATTATTAAACATATTATGAAAATTTATTTTTATATATTGAAATATATGGTATGCTTCACTTGAAATCCTTGTAGAATAGTTCTACAAACTGAAATACACATTTCACACACTTAATTTTGAATTAAGTTTGAATGATCTAGAATTGAGAATTGAAGATCATTAAGACACCACATAATATGATGAGCAAAGGATTAGCATGAATCAGGTCCTTTTAATAGGTTAGACCTAGGGTTAGGAATACATATGGACCAAGTAAAGAAATTGATTAAATCTAATCAAGTGTTGAATTAGATTAGATCAGTATTTCTCTAAATCAATCTCAATAGTTGAAGTTTGATCAAGTCCATATATTTAACCCTAATAAATGGACTATGATCATGGCTCCGTGGTTGAGCCTGAATCTTCTGGTGTGCTAAATCAAAATTAATTAATTAGTTGGTGTTTAAAGTAAGTTTGGCAGATTCGATCAAGTAGTTTTTAATTGGGAGCTAACTATTCACCTAGATGCATCTACGGTGAGTTAAAGGTAGATCCCTCCTGCTGATCTCACTTACCTGGCCAATATGGTAGATTATGTTTTGATTAGGTCACTAGTCGATTTGTGCAGACCCATGCCATTAAGGTGAATCAGTGTGACTGATCTAGGTGTCTTTAGACCAGCTTATGTTTAATCTTTTATATGACTTGGTGAAGTCAGTGGAAGGATTTGCAGCTTGCAGGTCGACTTCTTCTCTTATTCTCAGATCAATGAAATCAAATTCTCTAAATTAGTAGGTCCATAAAGTGATAAAATTATGAGATAACTTGGTCATTGCCTCTCATTTAGGTGTGTGATAATGAGTCCAATATTCCAAATAGGCATTCGAGGCACTACACGCCTGATGTCTATTACGTATTAGAATTGTCATTCATCATATGACCATCATGATGTACCTTCAGATCAATGCTCAGGTTGGCCAAGCCACACTCGGGCCTGTATATCCATTTGTTGGATACACTTGATGTGTCATATTAATGGTTGGACCTAATCAGGATTTTTAGTGGAGGCACCACACGCTTGCTGAAGGAATATCTAGGATAAAACCCAATGCTAGAAGTTGTTTGGAGAAATAATTGGTTATGAACCTACCCATGGATGCACTAGAATTGGCCGAGCCACACTCGAACCCGAATGCAGTCCGTGTGGATTCTAGTACCTGCTAAGGAATTAATGTATTCTTCGAGTTAGAGGTAGAGGCTACCAATTTGCAAAAAATAGTGGGAGGACCTTTAGACTAAAGTCCATATCTTCAAGATTAAATAAATAATTCATATACTTATAGGCTAATATTTTCTCCTTTCAGTTATGGCCAACACACTATCCCTCCATTCGCTGTTGGACAGCGACAAGCTCACCTGACCCAACTTTGATAGCTGGTATCGAAAGTTGAAGATCGTGTTGGAGCACGAGAGAATTTTGTATGTCCTTACAGATCAGGCATCTGAAGAACTTGCAGTCAACACTCCTCGTGCTGTGAGAGATACTTACATGAAGTGGCTCAATGATCGCACGACTGTGCATTGCGTGATGAGGGTAGCTATGAACGATGAACTTAATCGTAAGTTCGAGGATGTGCAGTTTGAGGAGATGATTCAAATGTTGAATGAGTCCTTCGGCACCCCTGAAGATGCGGAGAGATATAAAACCTCTTATGCAGTGTTCAATATCCATATGCGAGAGGCAGCTTCAGTCATCAATCATGTATTATACATGATTGAGCAGATTGAATGCCTTAGTAAATTTGACTTTCTGTTACATGAACAGTTAGGCAAAGATGCTATCCTCAATTCACTATCGAAATCCTACCTACCCTTTCTCAGTCATTATAGAATGACGAAGTCTATAGTAAACTATCATGGTTTGCTAGGGTTATTGCAGACTTTTGAGAAGGATCACCAGCTTCAAAAGGAACCAGTGAATTTAGTGGAAGGTTCATCTGTAGGGCATCAATCCTCTAGGAGAGGAAAGAAGAAAAAGGTGCAAAAATCCCATGCCGTCAATCCCAAGCAGAGCAAATCGTCAAAAGTTGATAAGAGCCAGATAGAGTGCTTCTTCTGTAAGAAGCTGGGTCATTGAAAAAAGAATTATCCTGCTTATATAGCCACCCTTGATCCAAACAGACCTAAGAACAAGAGAAAGAGGTAAGTGGTTGCTACACAAGGTATTTATATGATAACACCTTATAATTTCTCTATTTGTGATACTGCTACCTGGGTATTGGATACCGAAAGTCTTATTAATATATGCAATTCATTGCAGGGATTGTAGGTAAGTAAAAAATTTGAGAGGGCAAGCGGTTCCTTAACGTTGGAGATGGAAGCCTTGTTTCAGTTCTGGTCTTGAGAACTTTGTAGCTCATCTTCAAGTCCAGTAGTATCATGTTAGATGATTATCATTATTGTCCCTCCTTTATGATGAATGTCATCTCTGTAGGCCTTTTGGTCAAACTTGATTACAAGTTTATAATAAAGAATGATTTTTGTGATATCATTATGAATGATACTATAATTATGCGTGGACAATTAAAACATGACATATACATAATATCACGATCTATTAGTGTAATGTACACACCTAGTAAACACCCCAAAATAGATAATGTCAGTGAATCCTACCTTTGGCATTGTAGGCTTGGTCATATGAACAAGAATAGGATAGACAGTTTGATCAAGGAATATGTCTTTAAGATAGATGATTGTGAAACATTGCCTACCTATGAATCTTGTCTACTTAGTAAGATGACTAAGTCATCTTTTAAAGAAAAAGGTGAAAGAGCCAATGATGTCCTAGGTCTAATACATACTGATGTATGTGGGCTTATGAATATAAGTGCCAGAGAAGGATACTACTACTTCATTACGTTTACAGATGATCTATTAAGGCATGGATATGTCTATCTTATAAAGCATAAGTCAGAATCATTTGAAATGTTCAAACAATTCCGTACTGAAATAGAAAAATAAACTGAAAAGAGTATTAAAATCCTTCGGTCAGATCAAGGAGGTGAATACCTTACCAGTGAGTTTCTAAATATCTGGAAGAGAATGGGATTCTCTCACAATGGACCCCTCTTGGAACACCACAACATAATGGTGTATCTGAGAGGAGGAATCGAACCTTGTTAGATATGGTCCGATCCATAATAGACTTTTTCAGTCTACCAATATCCTTTTGGAGATGTGATCTAGAGACTGCCTGCTATATTTTGAATAAAGTGCCCAACAAGTCTATCGATAAAACTCCATCTGAGATATGGACTGAGCGTAAGTCGGTCCTCTCACATCTTAGGGTCTGGGGGTGTCTAGCTTATGTCAAGCACTTAAAGATAAATAAGCTTGGACCGAAGTTCGATAGATGCTTGTTTGTAGGGTATCCAAAGAAAACTAAAGGGTACTACTTCTATCTCGCTGTAGAATAAAAGGTGTTTATCAGCAGTCGACAGTCTTTTTGGAAAAGAAGTTCCTTGGTGAAGGAGCTAATACCTGTAAAATTGAACTTGATGAAGTTCATGAGGTGGAAGGACCGACTCACACAGAATTGAATTCGATTGGTGAATCGAATCTGAAGCTAGTAGAGGCACCATTAAGGAGATCCGATAGAGTACCGCATCAGTCAGATAGATACTATGATTTTTTTATCCGAGATGGTGATCCTATTAAACTTGATAAAACGATAAGTATCCGATCACCTATATGGAGGCCATGCAAAGGCCCGACTCCCAAAAATAGCTTGAGGCCATAAAGTCTGAGATGGAGTCCATGAAGATCAATTGTGTCTAGATACTAGTTGATCCTTTCGAAGGGATAAAATCCATAGGATGTAAATAGATTTTCAAGAGAAAAAGAGGAGTGGACGGAAAGGTAGAGACCTATAAAGCCCGTCTAGTTGCTAAGGGTTACCATCAATATTATGGTATTGACTATGACAAGACATTCTCTCCTATGGTAATGCTTAAGTCCATTCAGATTATGCTTGCTGTTGCTGCACATTTAAATTATGAGATCTGGCAGATGGATGTCAAAATTGCTTTTCTTAATGAAGAGCTGGAAGAAGAGGTGTATATGATACAACCTGAGGGGTCACATCCACAGACGAGTCGAAAGTGTGCAAGCTAAAAAGATTAATTTATGGACTTAAGCAGGCATCGAGGAGTTGGAACATGCATTTTGATAAAGTAATCAAAATATATGGCTTCATTAGGAACGGAGAAGAGCTTTGCATCTACAAATGGACTTACGATTCTGTGGTCATTTTTCTTGTGCTGTATGTGGATGACATATTGTTACTAGAAAATGATATCCTGGCTATACATAGTGTGAAGCTATGGTTATCATCACAGTTCTTCATAAAAGACTTAGGAGAAGTGATGCGTAGTCGTTGATAGCACTAAAAATAACTCTACTCACTACGTAGTAGGATGAGTCGAGATCGTATCCTCAGGACCTTGGGCTAAGTTGAGATTGCAAAATAAAAGAAAGAAGCATTGTTTTGATTTAAAAAATAAATTATCTTAAAATTGATGTAATTAGAAAATAAAGAGCTCGGGAGTTTTGAATTAATTTTGCACTAGTAGAGTTGTATCTCTTTTTTTTAATTAAATAGATGCGATTAATCTTAAGAAAAATATCTATCTTTTCTCGGCACAATCTATACCCGTAGATCATGGCGCGTCTCCGAAAAGTAATAGGTAAACAACTCTTCTTTTCTTAGCACGTCCCGTACCCGTAGATCACGATACGTCTTCAAAAAATAAAAGTTGTTCCTAATATTAATCTAACAGGAAAGCATAAATAAAAGCATATGAAAGAGAGCAAATAAAGAACTCATGACGATTTAAATAAAAAGTATAATTTTTATTGCATATAAAGAAATACAAGAAAGTTTAGAACAATAAACCTACTCTGTGTCGTTACAAAATTTCTTCTCCACTCCCGAAACTGCTAGCCTAACTGCTCATGGAGTAGTCCCTTTCTCTTCCTCTATGCAAGGCTCTAGAAGGATTTCTGGGATAATCCTAAAATGGGAGTACAAGAGCCTTTTTATAGGTGTTAGGAGGGATGAGTTTTACATGGTTTTCAGATGTGGGACTAAAGAAAATACTAAGGACTAAAAGATGGATGGATGAAATGGAAAGATCACAAGCAGATAAAGAAAATACAAATTCTTCCTCTTGAAGTATTTTTAAGTATTATATTTTTTCCTTTAATTTTCAGATCCATCTGCTATCATGAGCATTTGTTCGCCACTGTGTCTGCCAGCACAACACCCCACGAACCCGCCATGCCGCACGCCCATGCCCGCACTGCCGCACGCTCGCACTGCCGCGCACTCGCTCTACCGCGCGCTCACACTGTTAGGCTTTTTTATTATAAAAAGAAACTTTGTTTCTTTAAAATGATGCCTATATCCTTTTTGGGTTTCTTGCATAGTATCTTCATTTTCTATAATACCTTATACATCCTTCTTTTATTTTAATTTTATTTTAAGTCTAATTTTCTTCAAACTTCAGTCTTTTTGATCTGTGAATCGGACTCTTTGTATCGGCGATCCCTTTCCTGTAAAACATAAAAAAAAGCATCAATTTTTTAATAAATAAAATAAATTAAATATAATTTTCAATTTTATATGACTTAAATTAAGTGTTTATCGCACCCTCCAACTTGAATTTTGTTCGTTCTCGAGTAAAATAGATATATCAGCATTGTGTACCGACTCGATCTTGAATAAAAAGTTAGGTTAGGCATCCCAAAAGGTAGATGATACCTGGTCAGACCATTAAAGAGATACTTCATTGGATTATCAATTTGATTTAATTAGTGGCTGAGTATTAACTAAAAAAATTTCAAGAGCTTTTCTTTCACCAACTCCCCACTTTACTCTTTGTTGGGTATAAAATACCCCCCAGCCAAAGTTCATAACAGGATTGACCCTCTGGGATTTTACCGACGTCCGACCTTCGGTGGCATCTTCCCGAATCTCTCCGGTGGCTGAGCCTCCGCAACGTTCCCGAGCTCTACCGACGGATAAACCCACATCAGAGCCGGACTTCTTCTCCAACTGCAGGTCGGCTTCATCTGGGCTCCTACGGGAGCCGGACTTCTCTAACTGCAGGCAGACTTCGTCCGGGCTCCTACGAGAGCTGGACTTCTTCTTCAACTGTAGGTCGGCTTCATCCGAGCTCCTACGGGAGCCGAACTTCTTCTCCAACTGCAGGCAGACTTCGTTCGGGCTCCTACGGGAGTCGGACTTCTTCTCCAACTGCAGGTCGGCTTCATCTGGGCTCCTACGGGAGCCGGACTTCTTCTCCAATTGCAGGCAGACTTCGTCCGGGCTCCTACGAGAGCCGGACTTCTTCTCCAACTACAGGTCGACTTCGTCCGGGCTCCTACGGGAGCTGGACTTCTTCTCCAACTGCAGGTCTGCTTCATCCGAGCTCCTACGGGAGCCGGACTTCTTCTCCAACTGCAGGTCGACTTTGTCCGGGCTCCTACGGGAGCCGAACTTCTTCTCCAACTGCAGGTCGACTTCGTCTAGGCTCCTACGGGAGTCGGACTTCTTCTCCAACTGCAGGTCGATCTCGTTCGGGCTCCTACAGGTGCCGGACTTCTTCTCCAACTGCAGGTCAGCTTCATCCGGGCTCCTACGGGAGTCGGACTTCTTCTCCAACTGCAGGTCGACTTCGTCCGGGCTCCTATGGGAGCCGGACTTCTTCTCCAACTGCAGGTCGGCTTCATCCGAGCTCCTACGGGAGCCGGACTTCTTCTCCAACTATAGGCAGACTTCGTCCAGGCTCCTACGAGAGCCGGACTTCTTCTCCAACTGCAGGTCAACTTCATCCGGGCTCCTACGGGAGCCGAACTTTCGCCCTGAACTCCTGTAGCAGGAAGACCTCATCCGAGCTCCTCTCAGACGGATAGCAGCCTATCTCCGCCAGATACCTCAATCCAGCTTCAGCCGACAGGCCTGCTCTGCTTCCTGCGGCCACAATAATGGCCATGACTCCGCTCCACTTCCTGTGGCCACAGTAATGGCCATGACTCTGCTCTGCTTCCTGCGATAGATTCCACGCGGTGCCCCTATTCTCTGGCAAGTTGCGACAACGGACACTGATCCACTCCCCGCAACAGGCTCCACATGGCAGGCCATGGTGATAGCCACGACTCCACTCCACTACTCTTCATAATAAACTCCTCCTGACCCCGAGCGGCCCACGACCAGACGGTTACAAACGTCACTGTCAGCCCGTTGCACCCTTCGCCTATAAAAAGGGGACTCCAGATACGTTATTCTCTAAGCCCTAATTTCTATCCTGAAACTCTGCTAAAATTTTTGTTCGAGCACTCCATTCTTATTGAGGCAGAGAACTGACTTGAGCATTGGAGGGTCTTGCCGGAGCACCCCCAACTCCAGTTTAGACTTTCTTTGCAGGTCCCGATGGCGACCGCGACTCCCTCGACTCCAGCTTCTCCGATGCCGGCGAATTTTTGCACCAACAGGATTGGCGCTAGAAGAATGACCCTGTGTCTTCGTAGCACCCTTGTTCTTAAAGGAGCACTCAACGGGACCACGTCCGGTCATCTTCTCCGACATCTTCTCCTTCGATTTCCTGCCCGACCTCCACCTGATGCCTCCCCGAAGGACGTCCACCAGGCGGTCGACGGCCTCCACGGTCAGATCTCAGCAAGCTCCGCAAGCCCCGACCTCATCTCCGATTTTCCAGGCTCCTCCTCCAACGACGGTAGTCAGCATGGAGAAGTTTGACCTGCTGGTTCAGCAGGTCAGAGACCTCACCGAAGTAGTGCAGGCCATGTAGCAGCAACTGCAGCAGCCGCAGGCATCGATGCGGCTGGAGAGAGCATCGCTGGAGTTCTAGAATCTGACGACCGAGCGGGCCACATGGGTCAGCCACCCTGTCCTCCCCAGAAAAGAAAAACAGAAGGCAGAGAGTCCTCCGTTCGATCATGAGTCGACCCCCGAAGAATCCCTGCCTCCGCTCCACCAGAAAGCCCTCGAGGCCTGCAATCGAGAGGACCTCCTAGATTAGAGATTCCAGGAGATGGATCGGCGGATCGAAGAGCTCCACCATGCTCCCACTGCTTACGGTGAGGACATCTGTACTGACCCCCCTTTCTCTCAAATGATCATGCAGGAACCAATCCCGCCGAACTTCAAGCTCCCCCAATTTGAGAGCTACGACGGGATCTCGGACCTGATCGATCACCTGGAGGCCTTCCGGACTATGATGCTGCTCCATGGCACACCGGACGCCATCTTGTGTCGAGCTTTTCCGTCTATCTTGAAGGGAGCAGTAAGGAATTGGTACTCGGCATTGAAGTCGGGTACAATCTTCTCCTTTGACCAAATGAGTCACCAGTTCGTGGCTCATTTCGTCAGCAGCCGGCGCCCCTGGTAGGTTCGGAGTCCCTCATCAACATCAAGCAAAAGGAGGGAGAATCCATCCGGGCTTACGTCAACCGCTTCAACGCCGCCGCCCTGGAGGTCCGGAACCTGGACCAATCAGTCGTAATGGTCGCCTTAAAGAGCGGCCTTCAAAAGAACGACCTCCTCTTCTTCCTGGAAAAGAAGTACCCCAAAGACTTTGCCGATCTGCTGGCTCGGGCCGAAGTGTATGCCCGAGCGGAGGAAGCCTTCAAGCTGAAGGATGAGGAGGCTGCAAAGGAGCAGCAGGCGGGCGACTCCAGCAAGCCCGTAGTGGAAAGAGGGCTGGGTGGAGCTCGGCCACGTTCTCGGACTCCTCCCGGGCACAAGCGCTCCCAGACTCCTCCTCGAGCATGCAGACAGAGAAGCCCAGACTGCAGGGTCTGGTGGGGTTCTCCCCCGAGAAGGTTCCGCAACTATGCCCCCCTCAACGCATCGAAAACCCAGGTGCTGATGGAGGTCAGAGAGCAGCTCCCGAGGTCAGAAAGGATGCGCACACACCCCGGAAAGTGCAATCCCAACAAGTTCTTCCTCTACCATCATGACCACGGCCACGACACAGAGGAATGCATTCAGCTCCGAGATGAGATCGAGGAGCTCATCAGACGAGGTCGGCTCGACAGGTTCATCCGACGCCGGCTTGAGGGTAGAGAGGATCGGCCAAGGGCCCCGCCACAACCTGAGCGACCGAGGAGGGAAGAGCAGCTCGAAGATCGGCCTCCAATTGGGATCATCAACTCCATCTCTGGAGGACCCTGACGGGGAGCGGACCTTCTACGGCCATGAGATTTGAAAAACTTGTAAATGTATTATGAACGACTTTGCCTTAAATCAAAATTCCTTTTAGATTTTGCATATTTTTTCTTTGTGGCATGGACCCATAACAACAGGGGATAACCCCTTCAGACGATGAAAATGGAGCCGTGTTAGGGATAGGAGGAGAACCTCGCCCTAACATGAGCAAAGTTGAAGGCCCGATTGCTTTTAGACCGGATGGAGGGAGAGGCCCTGCAACGCCCATATGTGCCCCCACAGCCCTGTTAGGGACAAGAGGAGAACCTTGCCCTAACATGAGCAAAGTTGAAGGCCCGGTTGCTTTTAGATCGGATGGGGGAGAGGCCCTGCAACGCCCGTATGTGCCCCCACAGTCTTGTTAGGGACAGGAGGAGAACCTCGCCCTAACATGAGCAAAGTCGAAGACCCGGTTCTCTTTAGACTGGATGGGGGGAGAGGCCCTGCAATACCCATATGTGCCCCCACAGCCCTGTTAGGGACAGGAGGAGAACCTCACCCTAACATGAGCAAAGTCGAAGGCCCGGTTGCTTTTAGACCGGATGGGGGGAGAGGCCCTGCAACGCCCGTATGTGCCCCCACAGCCCTGTTAGGGACAGGAAGAGAACCTCGTCCTAACATGAGCAAAGTCGAAGACCCGATTCTCCTTAGATTGAATGGGGGAGAGGCCCTGCGATGCCCAAATGTGCCCCCACAGCCCTGTTAGGGACAGGAGGAGAACCTCGCCCTAACATGAGCAAAGTTGAAGATCCGGTTACTTTTAGACCGGATGGGGGGAGAGGCCCTGTAACGCCCATGTGTGCCCCCACAGCTCTGTTAGGAACAGGAGGAGAACCTCGTCCTAACCTGAGTTGAAATCGACTATAACAAGAATAAGAGGAGAACCTCGTCCTGACGCCGACTAAGATCCGGACATCCAAGAGCTGATAAGGAAAAAGAGAATCCTCTCGACGGCCCGTCTACGCTCCCACGGCCCCGTAAAGAGTTAGGGAGAACCCTTGCTTAAAAAAGGAGGGGGATGAGAAAGAAAAGCGACAGACTACACCAGTGCAAAATGGAAGCCAAACTATACCAAAGACACAAAGGACTTCATCCCCGTGAAGACGGAGAGAGATAAAGAGTGATCTACGGTCATGAACGAAAGGGCAAATCAACACGACTACGGCTGGAAACCTTCAAACGATCTCGACGCCGAACAAATCAAAAGACACAAGAAATTCGGTAACGATGATTTACACAAAAATGAACAAAGAACCTTCGGACAACATCGACATCAAACGAGGCAAAAATGAAAGAAGTCCAACGGACGACAATTCAACACAACGCGCGGGCAAGGTAACCAAAAAATCTCCTTTTCATTTCATTAGCAAGGTATGCGTTACAGAGCTCAGAAGGCCCAACAAAAAAAAAGGAAGAGGAGAGACAAACGACAAGAGCAGAAGACGTATAGAAGGATGAAAGGCAAAAGAGCCTTAAGGGGCCCAGCTTCTTCCGACTTCGAACTTTCGGCTTCGACCCTCATCAGGGAGTGCCTTAAGCTTTCGATTTCTTCTTCCAATTCTTTCTCCCTCATGAGCACCTCTATATACCTCTGATGAGACCGTTGGCTTTCGTTCTCTGCTTCTCGGAGCTTTTTTCTCAGGACCTCGGACTCCTCCTCTGCATCCTTGACCACCTGCTGCTTGTATACCAACTGGATCTTCATCTGCTGCATCTTGATCTTCCCCTCCCCAAGGGCGACGGATAGCTCTTCTATGGTTTCCCTTAGGGATTGGAGTTCGTCGGGGTCCCGAACAGGGACGAACCGGGCCCCTTCGGATAACTGCCTTTGGAGGCGGGCAACCTCGTCGGTCGCCATCCTGAGCTTCCTCCTGTAGTCGTCCACCTGCTTGCGCCAGTTGACCCGGTATGCATGGTAGTTCGCCTAGGCGTCCTGGAGCTGCTGCTGAAGGTCGGAGAACTTTTTCGACCATTCTTGATCGTGGTCAGCCCGGGTCGAAAGTCAGGACGAACTTCCTTCCAGCTGGCCGATCTTCTCCCGTGCAGCCGACAGCTCCACTTCAAGAGAGCTGATCTTGGAGGCCTGAGCCCAAGATCGATCACTGGCGTGCTTCTTATGTTCCTCGAGCTCCTTCTTGAAGTTCGCCTTCTGCTGGCTATAGTCCATGATCCCCTTCATGTGGAGACTCCGAAAGTGGGTGGCCTCCACAGTGGCCTCTGCGTGGCCCTCCCTTAGCCTGCGAAGTTCGTCTTCCATCTCCCTCAACTTTTCTGTTAGATGACGGATTTTCTTCCTCAGATGTCGGATCATGGACCTCAGCGAAACTCCCTATGGCACGGGAAGCGCTTCGACAGGATACTACCATCGGGAGACAAAAATGTTAAGGCATGGCTCATCGCAGAAAGAAAAAGAAAAAAGAAAGGAAGTTCCCCAGAGGAGGAGCTCAATTTTATTAATTGAATGTCTCTTAAAGACAAAGGGAAAAAGAAAAACCACAATGAAAGAAAAATACAAGGTTAGAGGTCTCAGACCTCCAAAGCAGGGGTTGGGGAGCCCGATGTTCTTGGAAGGGGGGCTGTGGTGGCAACGACAGTAGGAGATGGCCCGGCTTCATCTTCAGACACCTCATCTAAGAAGCTGATGTCGAGCTCGAAAAATTTCTTGACCATCTTCTCTTGACAGAGCTCGAATCTTTTGATGAATGCGTCTTGGCCGAACTTGACGTTCAGGTCCCTCATTTCAGTGAAGGCCTTGAACTCTTCCACCGCTTGGCCCCTGGCCTCCGAGATCAGAATCAGAATCTGCTCCATCAAATTCGCGACCTCGGCCTCCGCCTTCCTCACCATCTCCTCCAAGGCCCGCTTTTCTTTCTCAAGTGCCTCTTGGAGGTTGGCCACCTCGGCGGCCTTTTCCTTGAGGTGGTGGCCTCAGCCCTGCGACCCTCTTCCACCTGGATTGCATCCCTCCTCGCCTTGTTCACCGCCTCGATGTGGGTGAGGAGCTGATGCCCGGTCTGCAAGGGTGGCCAGGAGATCAGAGTGAAAGTTGAGAAGTTAGTTGAATGAGGGAACAGGGGGAAGGAGGAACGTGAATCTGCTTACCTCGAGAAACGCCCTAGAGAGTCCCAAACCCGCTATTCGGGGTCGGCACGAACGATCCTCTGGATGACTTCGGGTAGGATGCATCTGTCGATCAGTCGCTTTATCAGATCCCTATCGTTAAAGGGATTCTCCATCGGCTCTTCCTCGGAGCCGTGGGATTCTTCTCTGGCAGCTCAGTGACCACTGATCCTGCGGGCCACCATCTCTTTTCTCCTCCCTGGCACCACCTCGGAGTGGGCCCCCGAAGCGGGGACCTCGATGGGAGAACTCCTCAGAGAGGCTCGGTGAGCTGGAGGCTCGGCGTCTGAAGGAACATCGATGGTGGGGCCGCCTAGGCAGGTGTGGCCGAGCTTGTCTCCTCCACCCTGGCCTTCTTTGACGATCCGGAGGCCACAGCACCTTTTCTTTTGTGAACCCTGAGACCCCTAGCAAGCATCCGAGCTGCTTCGGCGTCCATTCCTAAAAAAAAAAAAAGAGAGAGAGAGAAAGAAAAAAGGGAAGAGAGAGAAAAAGAGATCAGCAATGAGGTGAAAAAGGAAGGGGTGATGCACAGTCAAAAAAAAAAAAGAAGAAGAAAAGAGGGGGAGAAAGGAGAGAGGAGAAGGAGAAAAGAAGAAGAGAGGAAGGATGGAATACTCGCAGGATCCAGGGGACTCAAGCTGAGGTTGAACAGAAACTGCTCCTTCAGAAGGTTGGGAAGGGAAGGAGTTGGATAACTAAGAAGCTTCTGGGTGGCCTGAAGGTCGTCCTCCCCCAGGCTAGGAGCCCGATGGACAGAGTCCCTCAGGGAGCCCCAAGGGAGCAATCCCAGCTCTAGGGTCAGACATTGGACATAAAGGTACTTCCCCTTCCAATTATGGATAGAAGAGGGGGCACCTTTCAGCAACCCCTTCTTACCGAACTAAGGAAAGAAGTACCACCAGTCCTTCGCTGAGGGGTGGCACTTGAAGGTGTAAAAATGCCTAGACAAAGAAAGAGATGGCTGAACTTCGACTACGTGGCAAAGGGAGAGGAACCCTATCAAAAACCTAAAGAAATTCGGTGCGACGGAAGCTAAAGAAATGTCTAAAAAATGGAAAAGGGCGACAACAAAGGGCGGAAGTGGAAGCCGGAGCCCGGTGGGGAAGGCCTCCTGGTACAGGCAGAAACATTCAGGTGGGGGGTGCTGGCCCAATCGGCGGGATCGGAGAGCTCCAGCTCGTACTCCAGAGGAACTCCATACTGAACCCTTATCAGTAGAAGTTCATCCAGAGTCAGAGAACAGGGAATGGCGCCCGACGCAAAAATCAGACAGGGCCCAGCCCTAGATGTGGGTTCGTCCACATCACGAGGGCTCTGGGGGACTGAGGCAGACGAGCTCCTGGAGCCGCTAGAGGCGGAGGTACCAGAAGATATTTTAAGCAAGAACCCTAAAAATCTCAAAGAGACCAGACGAAATCAGAGCCGAAAGGTTCGTGGGAGACCTAACAAGGAGAATGCGGCAGAAGGAAAATGGAGGAGAAGGGGCACCTAGATGGCAAAGAGAAGGGACGAAGGTTCCGTGACTAACCTAAATCGCTCCGAAGGATGTAGGGGCGTAGGGACAGGGATGACTCGAAGAACACCTAGGGCCAAAGCAGACACCAAGGGAGGTCAGAGCTCTCGGGGAGAAGACGGGCGCCAACAGGACTTTTCAAGCAAAATGACACTCCTGAAGGCAGAAAGGCGGGTTTAAATAGATCCTGGGATCCGGCGCTATAATGATCGCAGATCCCCCCAGGCCAACCCATGTTCGCCGCGTGTCCCACTCACCATGACAGGCGGCTAAAAATGGCTGACAGCTGACAAAGCCATTACTGCGTCGTACCTGGTACAATGCTCCAGCAAGAATTCCGAAAGGTCTCTTCGGATCGTTCCAATTTGAAAAGACTCCAGCACGCACGCGTTAAATAACTGGATTTTCGAGGGCGGTCGTGCATAGGATTCAAGGGGGCAACTTCGGCTGAAAAAATTTCTCTGTACTTCCTCCGTTCGAAGTTCGAACTCGAAAGTAGGGGGACTGGTGTTGGGTATAAAATACCCCCAGCCGAAGTTCATAACAGGATTGACCCTCCGGGATTTTACCGACGTCCGACCTTCGGCGGCATCTTCCCAAACCTCTCCGACGGCTGAGCCTCCGCAACGTTCCCGAGCTCTGCCGACGGATAAACCCCCATCAGAGCCAGACTTCTTCTCCAACTGCAGGTCGGCTTCATCCGGGCTCCTACGGGAGCCGGACTTCTTCTCCAACTACAGGCAGACTTCGTCCGGGCTCCTACGGGAGCCGGACTTCTTCTCCAACTGCAGGTCGGCTTCATCCGGGCTTCTACAGGAGCCAGACTTCTTCTCCAACTATAGGCAGACTTCGTCCGGGCTCCTACGGGAGCCAGACTTCTTCTCCAACTGTAGGTCGGCTTCATCCGGGCTACTATGGGAGCTGGACTTCTTCTCCAATTGTAGGCAGACTTTGTCCGGTCTCCTACGAGAGCCAGACTTCTTCTCCAACTGTAGGTCGACTTCGTCCGGGCTCCTACGGGAGCCGGACTTCTTCTCCAACCGCAGGTCAATTTCGTCTGGGCTCCTACGGGTGCCGGACTTCTTCTCCAACTGCAGGTCGGCTTCATCCGGGCTCCTATGGGAGCCGGACTTCTTCTCCAACTGCAGGTTGACTTTGTCCGGGCTCCTACGGGAGCTGAACTTCTTCTCCAACTGTAGATCGATTTCGTCCGGGCTCCTACGGGTGTCGGACTTCTTCTCCAACTGCAGGTCAGCTTCATCCGGGCTCCTACGGGAGCCGAACTTCTTCTCCAACTGCAGGTCAACTTCGTCCGGGCTCCTACGGGAGTCAGACTTCTTCTCTAACTATAGGTCGGCTTCATCCGGGCTCCTATGGGAGCCGGACTTCTTCTCCAACTGCAGGCAGACTTCGTCCGGGCTCCTACGGGAGTCAGACTTCTTCTCCAATTACAGGTCGACTTCATCCGGGCTCCTACGGGAGCCGGACTTTCGCCCTAAACTCCTGTTGCAGGAAGACCTCATCCAAGCTCCTCTCAGACGGATAACAGCCTATCTCCGCCAGATACCTCAATCCAGCTTTAGCCGACAGGCCTGCTCCACTTCCTGCGGCCACAGTAATGGCCACGACTCTGCTCCACTTCCTGTGGCCACAGTAATGGCCACGACTCTGCTCTGCTTCCTGTGACAGATTCTACGTTGTGCCCCTACTCTCTGGCAAGTCACGACAATGGACACTGATCCACTCCCCGCAACAAGCTCCACGTGGCAGGCCACGGTGATAGCCACGACTCCACTCCACTACTCTTCATAATAAACTCCTCCTGGCCCTGAGCGGCCCATGACCAGACGGTTACAAACGTCACTGTCAGCCCGTTGCACCCTCTGCCTATAAAAAGGGGACTCCAGATACGTTATTCTCTAAGCCCTAATTTCTATCCTGAAACTCTGCTAAAATTTTTGTTCGAGCACTCCATTCTTGTTGAGGCAAAGAACTGACTTGAGCATCGGAGGGTCTTGCTGGAGCACCCCCAACTCTAGTTTAGACTTTCTTTGCAGGTCCCGGCAGCGACCGTGACTCCCTCGACTCCAACTTCTCCAACACCGATGGATTTTTACACCAACACTCTTTAAATCCTCTAACTTAATATGAGAGAGGTTTATCTTCTTACAATTTAGTCTCCTTATTATCTACTATTTTTTTTTTAACATTGCCCACCTTTTTATGCGAACCATAATGCTTACTTATGCGAAGGAGCCCGGTTACTCAGTAGGAAACCAATTTTTTTTTTTTAAGTAAATTTTAAGAAGAATTTTTGCATACTTCGACCTTTCCACCTAATCTTTTATGAAGCAGATTCTTTATTGAGATCAGTAAGAAGAAGATTGTAGAATCACTCCTAAAATTTGGTCTAGTCTAAACCCTACCATTCATTGGATTTTCTTAATAATTTATTCCTCAGTATCTCTAAAATTATCTTAACCATTAATCATTCATTGATTAAAATGCCTAATTGACTCTTAATCAAAATAAAATTTGGATACACAAAATTAATTATTTCTGACCATACTCGAGGATTTGATTAATTTTCTTCTCCCCAACTTAATCTACATTGTCCTCAATGAAGTAGGAAAGCAAAGAAAATAAAATGAGAGAGTGCACCTGGGATAATTTTGCTTCGAAAGATGAAAATAGCTTCATTGATTAAAAGGCTCTTGTTCTAAATTCCTGCAGCTGCAGTAAAGTAAAAAAAAAAAAAATGAAATCATTGGGTTGCCTCCCAACAAGCGCTAAGTTTTACGTCTTCAGCCAGACGTCAAGTTTATTATTCATTATAAAGTGGATCACACAGGTAGATGGTGTCGATTCGTTCTTTATGTGCAATTTCATCTACATATGGCTTCAGACGTTGGCCGTTTACCTTAAATATATTGCCATTCTGGGGGTCATGAATTTCAATTGCTCCATGTGGGAATATTTGTGTGACAATGAAAGGTCCATCCCATCGGGATCGAAGTTTACCAGGAAAAAGGTGTAACCTAAAATTGAAAAGCCATACCTTTTGATTTAGCTCAAACAATTTTCTAGAGATATATTTGTCATGAATACTTTGGTTCGAGCCTTGTAAATTCATGAACTCTCGTATGCATCATTGCGAAGTTCTTCCAACTCATTGATTTGCAACCTTCGATTAGAACCTGCATTCTTCATGTTAAAATTAAACATTCGTATGGCCCAGAGTGTACGATGTTCTAATTCAACCGGCAGATGGCAAGCTTTGCCATAAACTAGTCGGTAGGGTGACATACCGATAGGGGTTTTAAAAGCTATACGGTAAGCTCATAATGCATCATCTAAGCGAAGAGATCAATCCTTTCTATCGGGCCTAACCGTCTTTTCTAGGATATGTTTAATCTCTCTATTTGACACCTCTACCTGGCCATTAGTTTGGGGGTGATATGGTGTGGCCACTTTATGTGTAATATTATATTTTTTCATAAGTGCTTCAAAATGTTTATTCGTAAAATAAGTCCCTCCATCACTAATGATCACCCTTGGGAAGCCAAATCAACTAATGATGTTTCATTGGATAAAACTAGTTACAACTTTATTATCATTAGTCTGTGTAGCTATTGCCTCCTCCCATTTTGATACGTAATTAACTGTCACTAGAATATATTTGAATTCAAATGAGGCTGGAAAAGGTCCTATGAAATCAATCCCCCAAACATCAAAGATTTCTACTACTAAAATGGGGGTCAGTGGCATCATATCTTTCTTGGATAAATTTCTTGTTTGCTGACATTGCAGACAACTTCGACCAAATTCATGTGCATCCTTGAAAAGCGTTGGCCAATAAAATCCACTCTACAGCACTTTTGCTGCAGTTTTTCTTCCACTAAAATATCCCCCACATGCCGAAGAATGGCAAAAAGTCAGAATGCTTTGGAATTCACTCTCGGAGACACAACGACGAATAACTTGATCAGGACAGTATTTGAATAATTCAGATTTCTCTCAGAAATAATGTTTAATTTGTGAGAAAAATTGATCCTTTTCTTGTTTTGTCCAGTGAGAAGGTACTTGTCCTGTTGACAAGTAATTGACAATATGGGCAAACCATGGAGAACGACTAGAGGAGATTGTGAAAAGTTGTTCATCAGAAAATTTCTCTTTGACCTCATCTATGCCTATCATGTGTTCAACTAAGATCCAGGAGATGTGATTAGCTACCACATTCTTGGAACCCTTCTTATCTTGAATTTTCAGATCAAATTCTTGTAAAAGAAGGATCCATCTGATCAAATGTGATTTAATATCTTTCTTTGAGAGGAGATGTTTCAGAGCCGTATGATCAGAGTAAACTAGAACCTTAGACCCTAACAGATATGAGCAAAATTTTTTAAGGGTGAATACTACTGCTAGTAGCTCTTTTTCTGTTGTGGTGTAGTTTAATTGGACATCGAAAAGAGTCTTACTAGCATAATAGATCACATGTGGCTCCTTATTGATTTTTTGGCCTAAGACAGCACCTATTGCAAAGTCAGAGGCATCACATATAATCTCAAATGGAATGGACCAGTCAGGGGGTTTTATTATGATGTTATTATCAAAGCTGTTCGTAATATGTTGAATACTTTCAAACAGTCTTCGTCAAAGACAAATGGTGTGTCCTTGGCCAACAGATTGCACAGGGGTCTTGAAATCTTGCTAAAGTCTTTGATGAAGCATCTATAAAATCTGGCATGACCAAAGAAGGATCGTATTTGTCGGACAAAGTAGGAGGTGGTAGTTTTGAAATGACCTCAACTTTCGCTATATCTACCTCGATCCCTCTTTCAAAAATAATATATCGTAATACAATTCCTTTTTGCACCATGAAATGGCTCTTTTCTCAACTTAGGATGAGATTTATCTCCATACATCGTTTAAGAACTTTGGAAAGATTATGGAGACAATCCTTAAAGATGGTTCCAAATACAGAAAAATCATCCATAAAAACTTTAAGACATTTATCCACCATATCCGAAAAAATGGCCAGTATGCACCGTTGAAATGTAGCAGGTGCATTACAGAGCCCGAATGGCATACGCCAAAAAATGAAGGTGCCATAGGGGCAGATGAAGGTAGTCTTTTCTTGATCATCCAAAAATACAGGTACTTGATTGTACCCTGAATAACCATCAAGAAAATAGAAGAAGCTTTGTCCTGCTAACCGTTCTAAGATTTGGTCGATGAAGGGCAATTTAAAATGGTCCTTCCTAGTAACGACATTTAGTTTTCTATAATCTATGCATACTCGCCATCCAGATGATATGCGAGTGGGAAGCAGTTCACCTTCTTCATTCTCAACCACAGTAATACCTGATTTCTTAGGTACTACTTGAGTGGGACTGACCCATTTATTATCGAATATGGGGTAGATGATTCCAGCATCTAACCACTTTACCACCTCTTTCTTTACTACTTCACGCATGTTTGGGTTCAATCTCCTTGCATATCTCGATGGGATTTGGCATTTGCCTCAAAATGAATATGGTGTATGCAAATGGAGGGGTCAATTCTTTTTAAATCGACAATGGACCAACCGATAGCCTCTTTATGTTCCTTCAGAATACCAACCAATTGTGCTTCCTGATTAGGGGTCAAGTTTGATGCAATGATTGCCGGGAGGGTGTCATTGGGTCCTAGAAATACATACTTGAGCATAGCAGGAAGGGGTTTCAATTCTAACATAGGTGGTGATTCTAAAGATGGGACTATTGGTGTATTAGCTAGTGTGGGCAATAGCTCATACTTGATTGTCCATGGAGGAGTGGTTTTATCGTGTGGTGTATCCAACAAGGTATTAACTTCTTTCATATATCCCTCAAAGTCATACACTCCAAAATGAGCCAAGCAAGTATCTAAGGGGTCTGGTGCTAGAATTGTGGGTGTTGCATCTTCTATAATATCTTCTAGTGTATCTACTTCGAAACAACTATCCATTGATGGTCCTTGGGAAGCACCAAACACATTCAGTCTCAGTTTCTTATTCCCAAATGATACGTCCATGACTCCTGTCTATAATTAATGCATGTATTTGCCGTAGCTAGGAAGGGTCGTCCTAAGATAATGGGAATTTATCTTGGGTTGCCACTTAGTTTCATGTCGAGAACCAGAAAATCAACTGAAAAGTAAAACTCATCTACCTCGACCAAGACATCCTCAAGCATTCCACGTGGTTCCTTAATTGATCTGTCGGTTAATTGCAGTGTGACTGATGTGGGTTTCAGTTCTTCGAATCTAAAAAGTTCATACACCAAACTAGGTAAAAGATTCACACTTGTCCCTAAGTCCAGAAGAGCTTTTTCAATGTGATAATCTCCTATAACACAGAAAATGATGGGGGCTCCTAGATCCTTAAGCTTTGGAGGAGTGGCATGCTGGAAAACAGAACTAGCCTATTCAGTGAGGCATACTTTCTTTGGGATTTGTGATCAAGATTTACATTTTTGGGTGCACAAATCCTTCAAAAATTTGGTATAAGCAGGGATCTGTTTGATTGCATCTAGAAGGGGAAGATTAATTGGACTTGCTTAAATAATTCCAACATCTCGTCGAGTCTTCCTCCCTTCTTATCTACAGGAATAGAGGCTTTCAGGGCATCCGAAAATGGGGCTTTAGGCAAGTAAGATGATTCCGGTGCAGTTGGTTCATTCTCTATTTTAAGGTCCTCCTTGTTCTTGGGTGATTTGGCTTCGGTTAGAGGTTTAGGATCGATCTCATTGGTTTTACTAGTGTGTTCAATGACCTTCCCACTTCTCGAGTCATGATTGATTTGACGTGTTCAGAAAAAGCTTCTGGGGTATTAGAGCTCTCAATCACAAATTGCCCTCTTGGGTTGCTCTCGGGTTGGCTGGGTAATTTTCTTTCTTTCCTCCTACTGAATGCAGTCGCTAGTTGACCTATTTGGGTCTCTAGCTTAGCAATGGATTGTGTGTGGGAGTTAAGGGTCTGAGTGTTGACTTCTAATCATTTTAGTACTTTCAGAATTTTTTCTTCAAAAGCTGAGCGGTAACCAGTAGTAGACGGTTGAAGAGCATTTTGAAATTGATGGTATGGTCCATGCCTATATATTGGGTCATGATATTGAGGTCGAGGTGCGGCAGGGCATTCACTAACAAAATGGTTCGGACTTGCACACAATGCACAAACTTCTTGGATTGGGTTAGGTGGAATCGGAGATTGTCCAGTATTTAGAAGACGGTCTAATTTTTGGGATAGTTCATCTACCTTACTATGGATATCTATGACGTTTCCAATCTGATAAATTCTATTTTTTGTTTGTTGAAGCATGGGTTGTTCTCTAGAGGTGGCAGACATATGATGTGAAAAATTCTCACTAAGTATTTCAAAGAGCTGCCAGGCTTCATCCTCACTCTTTAGCATGAACATCCCACCACATGATGCATCAACCATTTATCGATGTTTCTCCGATAGACCATCATAAAAACACTGACAAAGTTGCCATATTGGGTAGCTTCTACTGGAGGTGCTTGAATGCATGGAGAGTAGGTATATGAGAATGAAGTGAAATATTCTCTCAATGAGCGTGGAGGATTAGCCTCACCAGGTGCAGCCATGTTTCTAACTTGGATAGTCCTAAGAGTCTTTTCTAATTCTTCGTCTAATGGTTGCAAATCGGGTTTTAGTGATCGTCGACCTAACATGCAACTAAAAGGTCTATGTAGGACTATCCTAGTCTGTTAAGGATTATTTATTTATTTATTTTTTTTATTAAGAGGAGAGGAGAAGAGAGAAAAGAGTTCTAAAGAAGAGATCCTAAGACGTCCTAAAACTAATAGAAGAATTAGTTGTGGTTAGATTTTAATTACAATCAAGTTAGCACGCAGTGGACTCTTTATCCTAAAGTTACCTTAGTTCTAGACAGCTCCTAACTGTAGTTAGCCTTCAAGCTCTCTAAGTCAGAACTTGACCAACCAACTGGCCAAATAAGTGTAAGGTTGGTGGGAGTCCCCCCGTTACTTTCCTTAGATACCAATTAAATTGGCTAGGTCAGCGAACGGAACCAATTAAAAACCACCTTCCTTCAGGCCCAGTCGTCCCGCAAACCACTTGCCTAGACACCAGCTAGCTGATCAAGTCTAACCTGGTTCAACTCTCAAGATCACTTGTCCTAATGAGCTCGAAATCCTTAGGGGTCAACGTCTAATTAATTTTAGATTAAGGTCTAGGTTATGCAAATGCAAGGGAGTGATTTGTGGGCCATGAAAGGGTGATCAAATCCCTATCTTATCTTAGTTACTGGGTTGCACCCTTAAAGTTAATAATGGAGATGCAATACAAAGAAACAAGGTGTCCAATCAAGTTAGAAATTTTTATATTTGAGGTTATACTATTTTAGTTAAGTATTATAAAAAATCAATGGTTTTTTTTTTAATTCAACCGTGCCAAGATCCTCGGCAACGACGTCAAAATTTTATGTGTAGTCGTTGATAGCACCAAAAATAACTCTACTCACTATGTAGGTAGGATGAGTCGAGATCGTATCCTCAGAGATCTTGGGCTAAGTTGAGATTGCAAAATAAAAAAAAAATATTATTTTGATTTAAAAAATAAATTATCTTAAAATTGATGTAATTAGAAAATAAAGAGCTCGGGAGTTTTGAATTAATTTTGCACTAGTAGAATTGTATATCTTTTTTTTAAATTAAATAGATCTGATTAATTTTAGAAAAAATATCTATCTTTTCTTGGCACAATCCATCTCCGTAGATCACGGTGCATCTCTGAAAAGTACTAGGTAAATAATTCTTCTTTCTTCGACACGCCCCATACCCATAGATCACGATGTGTCTCCGGAAAGTAAAAGTTGTTCCTAATATTAATCTAACAGGAAAGCATAAATAAAAGCATATGAAAGAGAGCAAATAAAGAACTAATGATGATTTAAATAAAAAGCATAATCTTTATTGCATATAAAGAAATACAAGAAAGTTTAGAACAATAAACCCACTCTGTGTCATTATAAAATTTCTTCTCCACTCCCGAGACTGCTAGCCTAGCTGCTCATGAAGTAGTCCCTTTCTCTTCCTCTATGCAAGGGTCTAGAAGGATTTCTGGGATGATCCTCAAATGGGAGTACAAGAGCTTTTTTATAGGTGTTAGGAGGGATGAGTTTTACATGGTTTTCAGATGTGAGACTAAAGAAAATACTAAGGACTAAAAGATGGATGGATAAAATGAAAAGATCACAAGCAGATAAAGAAAATATAAATTCTTCCTCTTGAAGTATTTCCAAGTATTATATTTTTTCTTTAATTTTTAGATCCATCTGCTATCATGAGCATCTGTTCGCCATTGTGTCCGCCAGCACAACTCCCAGCGAACCCGCACTGTCGTGCGCTCGCACTGCCGCGTGCTCGCACTGCCGCACGCTCGCACTGCCGCGTGCTCGCACTGTTAGGCTTTTTGATTACAAAAAGAAACTTTTGTTTCTTTAAAATGATGCCTATATCCTTTTTGGGTTTCTTGCATAGTATCTTAATTTTCTATGATACTGTATGCATCCTTCTTTTATTTTAATTTTATTTTAAGTCTAATTTTCTTCAAACTTGAGTCTTTTTGATCTGCGAATCGGATTCTTTGTATCGACGATCCCTTTCCTGTAAAACATAAAAAGAAGCATCAAATTTTTAATAAATAAAATAAATTAAACATAATTTTTTACTTTAAATGACTTAAATTAAGTGTTTATCACACCCCCCACTTGAATTTTGCTCGTCCTCGAATAAAATAGATATATCAGCATTGTGTACCGACTCGGTCTTGAATAAAAAGTTAGGTTAGACATCCCAAAAGGTAGATGATACCTGGTCAGACCATTAAAGAGATACTTCATTGGATTATCAATTTGACCCAATTAGTGGCTGAGTATTAACTAAAGAAATTTCAAGAGCTTTTCTTTCACCAACTTCCCACTTTACTCTTTAAATCTTCTAACTTAATGTGAGAGAGGTTTATCTTCTTGCAATTTAGTCCCCTTATTATCCACTATTTTTTTTAATATTACCCATCTTTTTACGTGAACCACAATGCTTACTTATGCGAAGGGGCCCGATTACTCAGTAAAAAATCAATATATTTTTTTTTAAAGTAAATTTTAAGAAGAATTTTTGCATACTTCGACCTTTCCACCCAATCTCTCATGAAGCAGATTCTTTATTGAGATCAGTAAGAAGAAGATTGTAGAATCACTTCTAAAATTTGGTCTAGTCTAAACCCTACCATTCATTGAATTTTCTTAATAATTTATTCCTCAGTATCTCTAAAATTATTTTGACCGTTAATCATTCATTGATTAGGATGCCTAATTGACTCTTAATCAAAATAAAATTTGGATACACAAAACTAATTATTTCTAACCATACTCGAGAATTTGATTAATTTTCTTCCCCCCCCCCAACTTAATCTACATTGTCCTCAATGGAGTAGGAAAGCAAAGAAAATAAAAGGAGAGAGTTTATCTGGGATAATTTTGCTTTGAAAGTTGAAGATAGCTTCATTGATTAATAGGCTCTTGTTCTAAATTCCTGCAGCTGCAGTAAAGTAAAAAAAAAATGAAATCATTGGGTTGCCTCCCAACAAGCGTTAAGTTTTACGTCTTCAGCCAGACGTCAAGTTTATTATTCATTATAAAGTGGATCACATAGGTAGATGGTGTCGATTCATTCTTTATGTGCAATTTCATCTACATATGGCTTCAGACGTTGGCCGTTTACCTTAAATGTATTGCCATTCCGGGGGTCATGAATTTCAATTGCTCCATGTGGGAATATTTGTGTGACAATGAAAGGTCCATCCCATCGGGATTGAAGTTTACCAGGAAAAAGGCATAACCTAGAATTGAAAAGCCATACCTTTTGATTTAGCTCAAATGATTTTCTAGAGATATATTTGTCATGAATACTTTGGTTTGAGCCTTGTAAATTCATGAACTCTCGTATGCATCATTGCGAAGTTCTTCCAATTCATTGATTTGCATCCTTCGATTAGAACCTGCATTCTTCATGTTAAAATTAAACATTCGTATGGCCCAGAGTGCACGATGTTCTAATTCAACCGGCAGATGGCAAGCTTTGCCATAAACTAGTCAGTAGGGTGACATACCGATAGGGGTTTTAAAAGCTGTACGGTAAGCCCATAATGCATCATCTAAGCGAAGAGACCAATCCTTTCTATTGAGCCTAACTGTCTTTTCTAGGATATGTTTAATCTCCCTATTTGATACCTCTACCTAGCCATTAGTTTGGAGGTGATATGGTGTGGCCACTTTGTGTGTAATATTATATTTTTTTATAAGTGCTTCAAAATGTTTATTCATAAAATGAGTCCCCCCGTCACTAATGATCACCCTTGGGAAGCCAAATCGACTAATGATGTTTCGTTGGATAAAACTAGTTACAACTTTATTATCATTAGTCCGTGTAGCTATTGCCTCCACCCATTTTGACACGTAATCAACTACCACCAGAATATATTGAATCCAAATGAGGCTAGAAAAGGTCCCATGAAATCAATCCCCCAAACATCGAAGATTTCTACTACTAAAATGGGGGTCAGTGACATCATATCCTTCTTGGATAAATTTCCTGTTTGCTGATATTGTAGACAACTTCAGCCAAATTCATGTACATCCTTAAAAAGCGTTGGCCAATAAAACCCACTCTACAGCACGTTTGCTATAGTTTTTCTTCTACTAAAATATCCCCCACATGCAGAAGAATGGCAAAAAGTCAGAATACTTTGGAATTCACTCTCGGGGACACAACGGCGAATAACTTGGTCAGGACAGTATTTCAATAGTTCAGGTTCCTCTCAGAAATAATGTTTAATTTCGAGAAAAATCGATCCCTTTCTTGTTTTGTCCAGTGAGAAGGTACTTGTCCTATTGACAAGTAATTGATAATATGGGCAAACCATGGAGGATGACTAGAGGAGATTGCGAAAAATTATTCGTCAGAAAATTTCTCTTTGACCTCATCTATGCCTATCGTGTGTTCAACTAAGTGGAGATGTGATCAGCTACCACATTCTCAGAACCCTTCTTATCTCGGATTTTAGATCAAATTCTTATAAAAGAAGGATCCATCTGATCAAATGTGGTTTAGTATCTTTTTTGAGAGGAGATGTTTCAGAGCCGCATGATCAGAGTAAACTAGAACCTTAGACCCTAACAGATATGAGCAAAATTTTTCAAGGGTGAACACTACTGCTAGTAGCTCTTTTTCTGTTGTGGTGTAGTTTAATTGGGCATCGAAAAGAGTCTTGCTAGCATAATAGATCACATGTGGCTCCTTATTAATTTTTTGGCCTAAGACGGCACCTATTGCAAAGTCAGAGGCATCACACATAATCTCAAATGGAATGGATCAGTTAGGGGGTTTTATTATCGGTGCTGTTGTCTGGACTGTTCGTAATGTATTGAATACTTTCAAACAGTCTTCGTCAAAGATAAATATTGTGTCCTTGGCCAACAGATTGCACAGTGGTCTTGAAATCTTGCTAAAGTCTTTGATGAAGCGTCTATAAAATCCAGCATGACCTAAGAAGGATCGTATTTATCGGACCAAAGTAGGGGGTGGTAGTTTTGAAATGACCTCAACTTTGGCTTTATCTATCTCGATCCCTCTTTCAGAAATAATATATCCTAATACAATTCCTTTCCGCATCATGAAATGGCTCTTTTCCCAACTTAGGACAAGATTTATCTCCATACACCGTTTAAGAACTTTGGAAAGATTATGGAGACAATCCTCAAAGGTGGTTCCAAATACAAAAAAATTATCCATAAAAACTTCAAGATATTTGTCCACCATATCCGAAAAAATGGCCAGTATGCACCGTTGAAATGTAGCAGGTGCATTGCAGAGCCCGCATGGCATACGCCGAAAAGCGAAGGTGCCATAGGGGCAGGTGAAGGTAGTCTTTTCTTGATCATTCAAAAATATAAGTACTTGATTGTACCCTGAATGACCATCAAGAAAATAGAAGAAACTTTGTCCTGCTAACCGTTTTAAGATTTGGTCGATGAAGGGCAATGAAAAATGGTCCTTCCTAGTAACGGTATTTAGTTTTCTATAATATATGCATACTCGCCATCCAGATGATATGCGAGTGGGAAGCAGTTCACCTTCTTCATTCTCAACCACAGTAATACCTGATTTCTTAGGTACTATTTGTGTGGGACTGATCCATTTACTATCGAATATGGGGTAGATGATTCCAGCATCTAACCACTTTACCACCTCTTTCTTTACTACTTCACGCATGTTTTGGTTCAATCTTCTCTGCATATCTCGATGGGGTTTATCATTTGCCTCAAAATGAATATGGTGCATGCAAATGGAGGGGTCAATTCCTTTTAAATCGGCAATGGACTAAACGATAACCTCTTTATGTTCTTTCAGAATACCAACCAATTGTGCTTCCTGATTAGGGGTCAAGTTTGATGCAATGATTGCCGGGAGGGTGTCATTGGATCCTAGAAATACATACTTGAGCATAGCAGGAAGGGGTTTCAATTCTAACGTAGGTGGTGATTCTAAAGATGGGACTATTGGTGTACTGGCTAGTGTGGGCAATGGCTCATACTTGATTGTCCATGGATGAGTAGTTTTATCGTGTGGTGTATCCAACAAGGTGTTAACTTCTTTCATATATCCCTCAAAGTGATACACTCCAAAGTGAGCCAAGAAAGTATCTAAGGGGTCTGGTGCTAGAATTGTGGGTGTTGCATCTTCTATAATATCTTCTAGTATATCTACCTCGAAGCAACTATCCATTTATGGTCCTTGGGAAGCACCAAACACATTCAGTCTCAGTTTCTTATTCCCAAACGATACGTCCATGACTCCTGTCCTATAATTAATGCATGCATTTACCGTAGCTAGGAAGGGTCATCCTAAGATAATAGGAATTTGTCTTGGGTTGCCACTTAGTTCCATGTCGAGAATTAGAAAATCAACTGGAAAGTAAAATTCATCTACCTTGATCAAGATATCCTCAAGCATTCCATGTGGTTCCTTAATTGATCTGTCGGTTAATTGTAGTGTGACTGATGTGGGTTTCAGTTCTTCGAATCTAAAAAGTTCATACACCGAACTAGGTAAAAGATCCACTCATGCCCCTAACACAGGAAATGATGGGGGCTCCTGAGTCCTTAAGCTTTGGAGGAGTGGCGTGCTGGAAGACAGAACTAGCCTATTCAGTGAGGCATACTTTCTTTGGGATTTGTGTTCTAGATTTATATTTTTGGATGCACAAATCCTTCAAAAATTTGACATAAGTAGGGATCTGTTTGATTGCGTCTAGAAGGAAAAGATTAATTTGGACTTGCTTAAATAATTCCAACATCTCATCGAGTCTTCCTCCCTTCTTATCTGCAGGAATAGGGGCTTTTAGGGCATCTAAAAATGGGGCTTTAGGCAAGTAAGATGATTTCGATGCAGTTGGTTCATTCTCTATTTTAAGGTCCTCCTTATTCTTGGGTGATTTAGCTTCGGTTAGAGGTTTAGGGTCGGTCTCATTGGTTTTACTAATGTGTTCAATTACCTTCCCACTTCTCAGAGTCATGATTGATTTGACGTGTTCAGAAAAAGCTTCTAGGATATTAGAGCTCTCAATCACAAATTGCCCTCTTGGATTGCTCTCGGGTTGGCTATGTAATTTTCTTCCTTCCCTCCTACTGAATGCAGTCGCTAGTTGACCTATTTGGGTCTCTAGCTTAGCAATAGATTGTGTGTGGGAGTTAAGGGTCTGAGTGTTGACTTCTAATCGTTCTAGTACTTTCAGAACTTTTTCCTCAAAAGCTGAGCTGTGACCAGTAGTGGACGGTTGAAGAGCATTTTAAAATTGATGGTATGGTCCATGCCTATATATTGGGTCCTGATATTGAGGCCAAGGTGCGGCAGGGCATTCACTAACAAAATGGTTCGAACTTGCACACAATGCACAAACTTCTTAGATTGAGTTAGGTGGAATCAGGGATTGTCCAGTATTTAGAAGACGGTCTAATTTTTGGGACAGTTCATCTACCTTACTGTGGATATCTATGACATTTTCAATTTGATAAATTTCATTTTTTTTTGTTGAAGCATGGGTTGTTCTCTAGAGGTGGCAAACATATGGTGTAGGGAATTCTCACTAAGTGTTTCAAAGAGCTGCCAGGTTTCATCCTCACTCTTTAGCATGAACGTCCCATCACATGATGCATCAACTATTGTCGGTGTTTCTCTGATAGACCATCATAAAAACACTGACAAAGTTGCCATCTAGGGACAGCATGGTGTGGACATTTATGAATGAGGACCCTTAACCTTTCTCATATCTCATGAAAAAGTTTACCCTCCAATTAGGAAAAACTAGTGATAGCTTTTTTAATTTGATTTGTTTTTCCAATTGAAAAGTATTTCTTGAGAAATTCTCTCTGAAGATGATCCCAAGTTGAAATGGTTATAGAGTCTGAGTTTAACCAATGCTTGGCTTTGTCCTTAAGTGAGAAAAGGAACAGTTTCAACCTAAGGGCATCATCGGAGAAGTTTTGGATTTTTACTGTGGAACAAATTTCAAGAAATTCATCCAAGTGTTTGTATGGGTCCTCGTTACTAAGTCTATAGAATGATGGCAACATTTGAATAATGCTAGACTTAATCTCATATTGGGTAGCTTCTACTGGAGGTGCTTAAATGCATGGAGAGTAGGTATACGCGGATGGAGTGAAATATTCTCTCAATGAGCGTGGAGGATTAGCCTCACCAGGTGCAGCCATATTTCTAACTTGGATAGTCCTAAGAGTCTTTTCTAATTCTTCATCTAATGGTTGCAAGCCGGGTTTTAGTGATCGTCGACCTAACATGCAACTAAAAGGTCTATGTAGGACTATCCTAGTCTGTTAAGGATTATTTATTTAATTTTTTTTTTTTATTAAGAGGAGAGGAGAAGAGAGAAAAGAGTTCTAAAGAAGAGATCCTAAGAAGAGTACTAATGGAATTTACTTACTATCACAGCCTGTTAATGTGGTTCAAACTTTCGGTAAATGCCCTAGAATAGATCATGTGTCAGAAGTCAACTTTTGGCACTGTAGGCTAGGTCATATCAATAAGAACAGGATAAACAGGTTAGCTCAAGAAGTAATTCTTGAAATCGATGATTGTGAATCACTTCCAACTTGCGAGTCCTGTCTTCTTGGGAAGACGACCAAGTCACCTTTTACTGAAAAAGTGAGCGAGCCAATGAACTCTTGGATCTGATACATTCTGATGTATGTGGACTCATGAGCTCAAGTGCAAGAGGTGGATATTTCTACTTCATAACCTTCACAGACGACCTATCGAGGTATGGGTATGTCTACTTAATGAAGCATAAGTCGGAATCATTTGAAATGTTCAAACTATTCCAAAATGAGGTAGAAAAATAAACTGAAAAGTGTATTAAAACTCTTCGATCTGATCGAGGAGGTGAATACCTTTCCAATGAGTTTCTGACATATCTTGGGGAGAATAGGATTCTCTCTCAATAGACTCCTCTTGGAACACCACAGCATAATGGTGTGTCTGAAAGGAGGAATCGGACCTTGTTGGATATGGTTCGATCCATGATGGGATTTACTGGTCTGCCGATCTTCCTCTGGGGATATGCGCTCGAATCGGCTTGTTATCTTCTAAATAGGGTTCTGAGTAAGTCTGTAACCAAGACGCCATATGAGATATGGATAGGACGTAAGCTAGTACTCTCGCACCTTAGGGTTTGGGGGTGTCCGGCTTATGTTAAACGATTAATTACGGACAAGCTTCGACCTAGGTCTGACAAGTGTTATTTCATAGGGTACCCAAAAGAGACCAGAGGGTATTATTTCTACCTAGCTGATGAGCAAAAGGTGTTTGTCAGCCTTAAGGCAATCTTTTTGGAAAAAGAGTTCCTTGGTGAAGGGACTGTTACCTCTAAG
Source organism: Elaeis guineensis (assembly GCF_000442705.2). Taxonomy (NCBI): domain Eukaryota; kingdom Viridiplantae; phylum Streptophyta; class Magnoliopsida; order Arecales; family Arecaceae; genus Elaeis; species Elaeis guineensis. The sequence goes on from NC_026000.2 coordinate 92,753,079, forward strand.
GTCAAACTTGAGGAAGTTCGACAGGTGGAAAAACCGACACAAGTTGCTAAACCTAAATCGAATTTGGTTAGATCAGATCCGAAGCCCATTGTTCCTGCACCCTTAAGGTGATCTGGTTGTGTACCACATCAACCAGATAGATACTATGGTTTCTTGGTCTGGAACGATGATCCTGTCGAATTTGATAAAAATAATAAGGATCCGATCACCTACATGGATGCAATGCAGAGATATGACTCTGAGAAATGGCTAGACGCCATGAAATCTGAAATAGAGTCCATGAAGGTCAACGATGTGTGGACATTGGTTGACCCACCCGAAGGAGTAAAACCCATAGGGTGTAAGTGGGTCTTCAAGAGGAAGAGGAGCGCAGACGGAAAGGTGGAGACCTATAAAGCCAGTATGGTTGCAAAGAGATATTGTCAACGTTATGGTATAGACTATGACGAGATGTTTTCTCTTGTGGCAATGCTCAAATCCATTCGGATTATGCTTGCGATAGCAGTCCATCTGGACTATAAAATCTGGCAGATGGATGTGAAGAGAGCTTTCCTAAACGGAGAGCTGGATGAAGAGGTGTATATGATACAACCTGAAGGGTTCACATCCACAGATGAGTCTAAGGTGTGCAGACTACAGAGGTCCATTTATGGACTTAAGCAGGCTTCACGGAGTTGGAACATATGTTTTGATAGGACGATCAAGACGTATGGCTTCACTAAGAACGGAGAAGAGCCCTGCATTTATAAGTGGGTTAATGGTCCAGTAGTAGTATTTCTTGTATTGTATGTGGATAACATTCTCTTAATCGAGAATGATGTCCCTGCATTACAGGAAATAAAGATTTGGCTGTCGTCACAGTTCTCCATGAAGGGTCTGGGAGAAGCTTCCTACATCCTAGGGATGAGGATCTATAGGGATAGATCTAAAAGGTTGCTTGGATTATCTCAGTCCACGTACATTGATACTATGCTGAAAAGGTTCGGCATGAAGAATTTCAAGAAAGGCTATCTACCGAACGGCCATGGAATTTCTCTCTCGAAGAGAGATTGTCCGACAACACCTCAAGAGAGAGAGCTATGGATAGAATTCCATATGCTTCGGCAGTGGGATCTATCATGTACGCCATGACATGTACATGACCAGATGTGGCATACTCACTAGGGGTAGTGAGTAGATACCAATCTGATCCAGGGAAGAATCACTGAAAGGTTGTTAAAACCATCCTGAAGTATTTAAGAATACTAAGGACCATTGGCTCGTTTATAGTGAATCGGACTTGAGACTTATAGGGTTTACAGACTCTAGTTTCTAGTCTGATCACGATGATAGCAAGAGTGTGTCAGGATTCATTTTTATCCTTAATGGTGGGGCTATCTGTTGCAAGAGTTCCAAGCAGCACACAGTGGCTGATTCAGTTTGCGAGGTAGAGTTTGTCGCTGCATCAGATGCTGCCAAAGAAGTGGTGTGGCTGAGAAAATTCATCACCAAGCTCAGAGTAGCGCCCTCCCTTGTTGGTCCAGTTCTGCTCTACTGTGACAGCTCTGGAGCCATTGCTCAGGTGAAGGAACCGAAGGCACACTAGCGGACGAAGCATATTCTGTGCCGCTACCATCTCATCCGAGAAATCATGGATCGAGGTGACGTCGACCTTCAGAAGATCGACGGGAAGGAGAACCTGGCCGACCCATTCAATAAAGCCATTGCGGTGAAGGAGTTCGACGACTTCAAGTCGAAGATGGGTATTAGGTACTGCACCAATTGGCTTTAGGCCAAGTGGGAGATTGATGGGAATAATGTCCCAAAGCCAATCGTCAGCCTGTTGATGGTTGTGCTCTTTCTTATATTAGTATATGAATTATAAATAAATAAAAATTATTTTGATATTTTTCATCACAAATTATTTCATCTTCTAATGAACTCCTATGTTATGGTGGTCTTTAGGACTATTTAGACTCGGCAAAGGAGGATTTATCGTTTAGTCCTTAAATTTGTTCGCAACCAAATGATACGTTGTTATCAAGGACAATAATGTTTATCAAGCATAGGTCATTGTGTGCCATATGGGTTGGTTGTCCTCTTAACCAAGGAGTGTGGAGACACTGGTATGGCATACAGGTGAGATGTAAGGATACATCTGCACTGAACGTGACCGACTCTAGAGCTTTTTCTACTGTCAAGATTTGCTCCGATGGGATATGGGTATAACTATCCCTCCGACCTAAAACCGCCACGGTGACTTGCAAGCAACTCACTGCACTTAGGCACTGGACTACCTGAATTTCTAATTCAGTGATGGAAGGCTGCTGGATGTAGTCAAGTACTTGACTTGTCGGTACGTGTGTCAAGACGAGATTGACCACTCCAGTTTAGGAGCTGTGTACAGTCGTGTTTCAATTTTGCAAAACCTTGGCCAGAGTAGTCCAAGTGAGGAGTCACTGGACTGTTTGAGTTGAGCACGATTCGGATGATCTAATCAGGGTTGACAGTTTAACCCTGAGTCATCCTAAACACAGGGGTCAAAAGGATGAATTATACAGTAACTATATTCACGTAGGTTCTGAATGTTGCGATTGTGACTATTTGACCTATCCAGACATCGGGTACCATTGCTAGATGGTCACTTCAATTTGTACAGAAATTGGTTCCTATGCTTCCGACTTAGGTTCGAACCTGCGGGGTCACACACAATAGAGGTTCCTATCTGATTTGATGGCTGATGAAGAGTCCTAATGCTCTTAGACTATGAGTCCTATATGTTTGGGACTCTATGATCAAGAATTAGGATTCTTTGATCATGAGTACCACACATTTTGGGTACTAGGGTCAAGAGTCCCACTGGTTTGGGACTTTTTGATCAGGTTTCATATCGATGGACTCCGATGCCCGATTGCCCATCGAATTTGGACTCAGTATTTATGAGAGATTTAATTAATGATTTGATCACTAATTAACTCAATTTGATTGAGTAATTATTTTTAGATCAAGTCCAATTGAATTAGATTCAGTTGGGTTTGACCCAATTAGGTTAAGTGTTGACCTAATCGCCAAGGTGGTTTGGTCCCTGATCTGATCAGGAGTTGGGCTTAGTCAATTTCTGATTTGATTATGATTTTATTGATCCTAATTAAGCCTAATTATATTGGGTTTAATTTAGTCTAATTGTGTCTAACCTATTTTAAATAAAGTTGGTTCAATTGGATTTCAAACCACCTTGACTAATCTCCCTGTGCCACCTCACTTCACATGCACCCATTTGAATTCACGAGAAATGAGTTCTCATGAATTTTCTCCCACACAGAAGCCATCCCATGCCCCTTCTTTGTGCACCATTTTGAATGGATAAGGATGAGATTTGTTGGCCATTCAAATTCAAAAGATGTTTGAATTTGAATGGATAACAAATCTCTACGCCCACCCTTTATTTTGTGCGCCCCTTCTTCCACCCAAGAAAAAATTTCTCGTGTAAAGTCTCTACACACAAACATGCCCACACCCCTCTCTTCTCACACATAGAGTGGATAAGAATGAGTTGGTTGGCATTTGAATTCAAATTCGATTTGAATTCAAATGAGCAACCACTTATCTTTATCCTCTCACGCGGAGAAAATGCTGCAAAGATACATTTTGCTCTCTTTTTAAAAGGAAGAGAAGATAGGGCATGTGCTAATATGAAAAGAGAAAAAATGGTGCATGAGAAAAGTCTCGTGTGTGAGAAAAGAAAGAAAAAGAAGAGAAAAGAAAAGAAATAGAAAGAGGCGCAGGCTTTTATGAGTGTACCCTAGGGTTTCTGCCTAGGATTCGAGAAGTAAGAAAGTGAGCTACGAGTGTCGTGAGCCCACCAGATCTCAGGAAAAGATTCATCAACCTCTCAAGCATCTCTGTTGATGATCCAGAGCATCTGAAGAGTCGACAGATCAAGATCGAAGGAGTTCGATCAACATCAACCGTCAAAAGGGTTCAGCCACGAACTAGCATTCGTGAGGAGCCGATCAGATCGAGAGCTTCATGTGGATGATCCACAGAGGTTAGATACACTGTGTGGCTGCATTGCGATAATCAGATCCTCCCGACGGTGATCAGATTACGGTGATCGACTATCCGCACAAAGGTAATGTGTTCTGAACACATAACAGTAAAATGTTCACTGTAAAAGTTTGAATTTTAAATTTAAATACATGCTATATATATATCATATTTAGATTCTTGTGTAGGATTTATACATGTTAATTAATTAGATTAATTAATAATTTTCACTGTAAAATAATAATTTTGAAAAAGTTTTAAAATTACTGTTTTACCCCTGCACTAAAATTTCACTTCACTAATAAAGGTCTGGTTTTTCTTTATGTAGCTATGGCTACTATCCTGTCACTCCGATCATTATTAGATAATGACAAGCTCATTGGACCTAATTTCGATAGCTGGTATCGAAAATTGAAAATCATCCTTGAGCATTAGCGGATCCTTTATGTAGTAATGGATCCGGTACCTGAGGAGCCAGCTCCGAATGCTAGAGGGACAGTCCGAGACACTTACCAGAAGTAGCTCAATGACCGTACCACCGTACGGTGCATAATACTGATGGTAATGAATGATGAGTTCAGCTGCAGGTTTGATAATGCCCAGCCGCAGGAGATGCTTCAAATGTTGAACGACTCCTTTGGCACACCTGACGATGTTGAAAGGCACAAAACTAGTTGTGCCATTTTCAATGCTCAGATGAGGGATGGGGCCTCAGTCACCGATCATGAACTGTATATGATCGAAATGATTGAGCGCCTAAGTAAACTGGGCTTTCCCTTGCACGAGCAGCTCGGTAAGGATGCGATCCTTAATTCTTTGCCCAAGTCCTTCCTCCCCTTCCTTACTCATTTTCGAATGACAAAGCCTACAGTGAACTACCATGGCTTGTTGGAGTTGCTGCAGAATTTTGAGAAGGACTACCAGCTCCATAAAGAGTCGGTGAATGTTGTGGGAGGGTCTTCTTCTGGTCGTCAACCCTTTAAGAAAGGAAAGAAGAAGAATAAGAAGGTGCAGCCGCATGCTGGAACATTTGCACAGGGTCAGACCAAGAAGCGCAAGCCCGACCAGAGCCAGGCGGAGTGCTTCTTTTGTAAGAAGTAGGGGCACTGAAAGAAGAACTGTCCTCTATACATTGCCTCCCTAGACCCGAATAGGTCGAAGACGAAGCAAGGTAATTATATGATAACACCTTGCAACTTTTTCATTTGTGATACTACTGCCTGGGTATTGGATATCGAAAGTCCTTATCATATCTATAATTCGATGCAGGGTCTGCAGGTCAGTAGGAGATTTGATGAGGGCGAGAGATTCTTGAACGTTGGAGATGGAAGCAAAGTTCCAGTTCTAGCTTTAGGAATCATGAACCTTGTAATCAACTCTCGTATTGTAATTCTGAGTGAATGTCACTATTATCCAAGTTTTTTATTAAATATTATTTATGTAGGCCTTTTGGCCATGCACAATTATGAATTTTTAATAAAAAAAATATTTACAATATCATTTTGAATGGTATTACAATGTTTGTTGGACAACTAAATAATAGAATTTACTTACTATCACAGCCTGTTAATGTGGTTCAAACCTCCGGTAAATGCCCTAGAATGGAAAATATGTCAGAAGTCTACCTTTGGCACTATAGGCTAGGTCATATCAATAAGAACAGGATAAATAGGTTGGCTCAAGAAGGAATTCTTGAAGTTGGTGATTGTGAATCACTTCCAACCTGCGAGTCCTGTCTTCTTGGGAAGATGACCAAATCACCTTTTATTGAAAAAAGTGAGCGAGCCAGTGAACTCTTAGGTCTGATACATTCTGATGTATGTGGATCCATGAGCTCAAGTATAAGAGGTGGATATTTCTACTTCATAACCTTCACAGATGACCTATCGAGGTATGGTTATGTCTACTTAATGAAGCATAAGTCAGAGTCGTTTGAAATGTTCAAACTATTCCGAAATGAGGTAGAAAAATAAACTGGAAAGTGTATTAAAACTCTTCGATCTGATCGAAGAGGTGAATACCTTTCCAATGAGTTTCTGACATATCTTGGGGAGAATAAGATTCTCTCTTAGTGGACTCCTCCTAGAACACCACAGCATAATGGTGTGTCTGAAAGGAGGAATCGGACCTTGTTGGACATGATTCGATCCATGATGGGGTTTGCTGGTCTGCTGATCTCCCTCTGGGGATATGCGCTCGAATCGGCTTGTTCCTCCTAAATAGGGTTCCGAGTAAGTCTGTAATCAAAATGCCATATGAGATATGGATAGGATGTAAGCCAGTACTCTCGCACCTTAGGATTTGGGGGTGTCCGACTTATGTTAAATGTTTAATTACAGACAAGCTTGGACCTAGGTCTGACAAGTGTTATTTCATAGGGTACCCAAAAGAGACCAAAGGGTATTATTTCTACCTAGCTGATGAGCAAAAGGTGTTTATCAGCCTTAAGGCAATCTTTTTGGAAAAGGAGTTCCTTGGTGAAGGGACTGTTGCCTCTAAGGTTGAACTTGAGGAAGTTCGATAAGTGAAAAAACTGACACAAGTTGCTGAACCTGAACCGGATTTTGTTAGATCAGATTCAGAGCCCATTGTTCCTGCACCCTTAAGGCGGTCTGGTAGAGTACCACGTCAACCGAACAGATACTATGCTTTCTTGATCTGAGACGATGATCCTGTCGAACTTGATGAAAATGATGAGGATCCGATCACCTACATGGATGCAATGTAGAGACCTGACTCTAAGAAATGGCTAGAGGCCATGAAATCCGAAATGGAGTCCATGAAGGTCAATGATGTGTGGACATCGGTTGACCCACCCGAAGGAGTAAAACCCATAGGGTGTAAGTGGGTCTTCAAGAGGAAGAGGGTTGCAGACGGAAAGGTGGAGACCTATAAAGCCCATCTGGTTGTCAAGGAATATCGTCAACATTATGGTATAGACTATGACGAGATATTTTTTCCGTGGCAATGCTCAAATTCATTCGGATTATGCTTGCGATAGCTGTCCATCTGGACAATGAAATCTGACAGATGGATGTGAAGATAGCTTTCCTAAACGGAGAGCTGGACGAAGAGGTGTATATGATACAACCTGAAGGGTTCACATCCACAGATGAGTCTAAAGTGTGCAGGCTACAGAGGTCCATTTATGGACTTAAGCAGGCTTCCCGGAGTTGGAACATACATTTTGATAGGACGATCAAAATGTATGGCTTCATTAAGAACGAAGAAGAGTCCTATATTTATAAGAGGGCTAATGATCCAGTAGTGGTATTTGTTGTATTATATGTGGATGACATTCTCTTAATCGGAAATAATGTCCCTGCATTACAGGGAATAAAGATTTGGCTATCGTCACAGTTCTCCATGAAGGATCTAAGAGAAGCTTCCTACATCCTAGGGATGAGGATCTATAGGGATAAATCTAAAAGGTTCCTTGGCTTATCCCAGTCCACATACATAGATACTATGCTGAAGAGGTTCAGCATGAAGAATTCTAAGAAAGACTATCTACCGATAGGCCATGGAATTTCTCTCTCAAAGAGGGATTGTCCGACAACACCTCAAGAGAGAGAGCGTATGGGTAGAATTTCATATGCTTCGAAGTGGAATCTATAATGTACGTCATGTCATGTACATGACTAGATGTGGCATACTCACTAGGGATAGTGAGTAGATACCAATCTGATCCAGGAGAGAATCACTGGAAGGTTGTTAAAACCATCCTGAAGTATTTGAGAAATACTAAGGACCAGTGGCTTGTTTATGGTGAACGGACTTAAAACTTATAGGGTTTACAGACTCTAGTTTCCAGTCTGATCACGATAACAACAAGAGTGTGTCAGGATTTATTTTTATAATTAATGGTGGAGCTGTCTACTGGAAGAATTCCAAGCAACACACTGTGGCAGATTCAGTTTGCGAGGCAGAGTATGTCGCTGCATCAAATACTGCCAAAGAAGTGGTGTGGCTGAGAAATTCATCACCGAGCTCGGAGTAGCACCCTCCATTGTTGGTCCAGTTTTGATCTATTGTGATAGCTCTGGAGCCATTACTCAGGCGAAGGAACCGAAGGCACACCAGCGGACGAAATATATTCTGCATCGCTACCATCTTATCCGAGAAATTATGGATAGAGGTGACGTCGACCTTCAGAAGATCGATGGGAAGGAGAACCTGGCCGACCCATTCACTAAAGCCATTGCGGTGAAGGAGTTCGACGACTTCAAGTCGAAGATGGGTATTAGATACTGCATCGATTGGCTTTAGGCCAAGTGGGAGATTCTTAGGAATAGTGTCCCAAAGCCAATCGTCAGCCTACTGATGGTTGTGCTCTTTCTTGTATTAGTATATGAATTATAAATTAATAAAAATTATTTTGATATTTTTCATCATAAATTATTTCATCTTCTAATGAACTCTTGTGTTGTGGTGAAGTCCTTAGCACTATTTAGACTCGACAAAGGAGATTTATCGTTTAGTCCTTAAACTTGTTCGCGACCAAATGATACGTTGTTACCAAGGACAACAACATTTATCAAGTATAGGTCGTTGTGTGCCATATGGGTTGGTTGTCCTTTTAACCAAAGAGTGTGGAGACACTGGTATGGCATACAGGTGAGATGTAAGGGTACATCTGCACTGAACGTGACCAACTCCGGAGTTTTTTCTGCTGTCAAGATTTGCTCCGATGGGATATGGGTATACCTGTCCCTCTGACCTGAGACTGCCACAGTGACTTGTAAGCAAGTTACTGCACTTAGGCACTGGACTATCTAAATTTTTAATTCAGTGATGGAAGGCTGCTGGGTGTAGTCAAGTACTTGACTTGTCGGTGCGTGTGTCAAGATGGGATTGACCACTCCAATTCAGGAGCTGTGTACAGTCGTATTTCGATTTAGCAAAACCTTGGTCAGGGTAGTCCTAGTGAGGAGTCACAGGACTGTTTGAGTTGAGCATGATTTGGATGATGTGATCAAGGTTGACAGTTTAACCCTAAGTCGTCCTATACACCGGGGTCAAAAGGAATGAATTATACAGTAACCGTATTTGCGTAGGTTCTGAATGTTGCGATTGCGACTATTCGATCTATCCAGACATTGGGTACCATTGCTAGATGGTCACTTCGATTAGTACAGGAATTGGTTCCTGAGCTACCGACTTAGGTTCGAACCTGCAGGGTCACACACAATAGATTTGTGATCAATTGACTTTAGTCCAAGTGAGAGATTGTTAGATGTATGTCCTAGAAGCCAATATGGCTAACATATTATAATAATTTTAGGATATAATTTTATGTTTAATATATTGATATGATCAATAAATAGATATTTTTTTTTCATTTAAGTGTGATGTATCCTTGAATCATCCATGAAATTAGTTTCGATACATATTCTCAAAGTGTTGAGAATTAGAGACATGTATTTAATTCTTAAATACTTTCAGTCATAGGATCATCATGAGGATGGTGATAGATCTGGATAGACTGACGCACAAATCACTTCTTTCGAGATAGATGAGTCTTTGATCTACTGTGTAGAGATACAGGACGATGAGTGTCGGTAGTTGTTAGAGAACAACTAGTACTGAGCGTCACCATACGAGAGATCACTTGGATTTCTATTCAATTGTTAGTGATTGTCTCGATGCTATAGTTGTATGAATGATTCTTTGACTTGAGATGGTATTGCTGTTCATAGTGAGACTGCTGAAGTTTGACTGACACATAAACATGGATCTCAATGAGCCCTTGTAGTGGATGTTGGCGACAGTTGATCCATTGTAGGAGTGGGATGCACATCAAAATAAGATCTATCGACCTTGATAGAGAGTAGTCCTATATGAAAGGCTAAGTCTAAGAATCTATGATCATAGTAGTGTGATTGATGAAAAAGAGTTTCCATAGAAGGCACAACTGGACTTTAGCTAATCAAATCTATCATATGACTGATGTTGAGGTTTGACGATTTATCCATGATCTGTCATCTAGTCGGGACTCACAATAGAGGGACTGAATCATATATTAACTATACCTAGAGATTCATTTCAATTCTATTAGATTGTCACTACATACTGCTAGGTGTCACTGATGGATCGTAAGAGCTCACTAGGATCATTCTAGATCAACAATTCTTGCTAAGTTAGAGTGAAATTATTCTGATCTATTAAAAAGAGTTTCAATGATACAATGATAGAGATCATTGTATATCTCACTACTAGATAGAATTGAACCTATGAGGTCACACAACAAAGAGATTAGGTCTGGAATAAATAATTGAGCTTATGAAGTGTCAATTGGGTTTAGAGAAACCTATTGGGTTCATGATAACCTTGCGAGTACATGGTTGGACCAAATTCTTCTTTTCGTTGGGATTACTTATTTGATAAAATAATTTTAACTTAGTTACCTGCTAATAATCTACATGAATTAGATTCATAAAACTCCAATTATTGGGTGTCTAAAGTTATGGATCATATTAATTAAGGGTGCAAGTCCCTAATTAATTTTTTTGATAGTTATTTTTTGACGCCACCTTGATTTGATCAAGTTGGGCGTATCCATTGATTAGAAGGCTTTTAATTATTTTATGGGGTATCTCTTGGGTGCATTTTAGGGTGTCTAATTTTGGGTGTAAGGTTTTCAATTGTTGGCACCTAAAAGGTCTCCTAAAGTTAGTTGGATAACTTAAGTTAATAGAAAATCCAATATAAGTAGGACTTGTATTATGTGATTGAATAGGATTCAATCCTTGTGTCTATCTAAAGAAACCTTCCCTAAGATCTCTAGAGCATCCAAACTAGCAGCCCCTCACATCCAAAGACTCTCCCCATGCCCTCTCTTCCTCTCCCTTTCTCTTCTCTTGGGCGTTCTACACGCCCATCCCTTGGGACGTGAGTCCCAAGGAGTTCCACACCCAAGGTGTTGGGCATCCCATAATTTGCGGGTTGCTAGTATTTTGTAGTAGCATGAAGTAAGGAGAAACTCTAGAGAAGAGGAGAAGAAGAAGATCAAGGAGAAATATCAAGCGTTGATCATGATCCAGGCTTTGTTCAGATTCAGCAGACTGAATTTTGGAGAATCAAAATTTAAATTAAAGAGGACTGTTTCAGACTGATCCTGAGTGGATACTCATAGAGGTCGGATACTTGTGTGGCTAAGAGAGAACCTCATCTCTTTCAAATCCAGATTTGAAGAAAAAGATTGCGAAATAGGTATATGATTTGATCATAATCTGAATTCAGCAGATATCAATTTCAGCATAAGAAATAGATCCATATTGTTTTATATTTTCATGCATGCATAATTCAGATTAAAAGTATTTTAATCTTACTCTCCGATGTAGTGTTTAGAAAATAAAGTTTTTAAAATACATATGTATGCACCAAACCCCGAATTTCAACAATAAGGATCTATCTTTTTAAGATAAATGGGTTCCTATTTTATGTCAGGATAGTGCCTATATAAAGGGTATGTCTTTAGTGTTCCTAGCTAATAGAGTTTTTGGTGAAATAAACTCCTCTCCCTCCCTTCTCCATGCCTCCACTCCTCCCTCTCTTCTCTTCTACACCCAAAAGTTGGGCATCTCCTCTGAAGGAACCAGATCTAGGATTTCAGGGTTAGATCTTAAAACTTTTTCAAGTCAGACAGCGGAAGACTAAAATAAATCAAAATTTATCTTATAAAATCAGTGAATCCCTAGATCTAAGATCCTATTACATGATTATTACATGACATTGAATCAGAAATTAAAATATAAAGAGCAAAAACTACATGTTGATCATATCAACATGTTTCTATACTACATCTAATGTATGTAAAATATAATAGATCAGATCTATTATCTTGCAAGTTAGATATTCTAACTTTGCTGATCCAGGCTTGAGGATGATGTTGTGAGCCGCACATGCGTCCGGCCTTTAGGAGTCGTCCACACGAGCCCACGAATCATGATCAAAGTTCTGATCCAGGAATTAGCACAGTATGCTAGTACTGTGCTGATTCTTCTTCGATGGTCGATCAGATGCCTCCTTCTTCTCGATTTAGACTCTTCCAAAGATGAGAAATAGGAGGAGTTTTAGATTTAAGACACTCTTAGAAAACTCAAGATGGAGAAAGAAAAAAGGAAAACATAGCAACCCTAGAAGAAGACCCTCTTCTTCTTCTCTTTGCTCTCACTTAGACACCTAGTCTTGTGTCTATTGTATCTCCATGCCCCAACCTTCTTTCTCCTTGATTTTTGCATGCCCCAAAGGGTATGTCAGGATAGTGCCTATATAAAGGGTATGTCTTTAGTGTTCCTAGCTAATAGAGTTTTTGGTGAAATAAACTCCTCTTCCTCCCTTTTCCATGCCTCCACTCCTCCCTCTCTTCTCTTCCACACCCAAAAGTTGGGCATCCCCTTTGAAGGAACCAGATCTAGGGTTTCAGGGTTAGATCTTGAAACTTTTTCAAGTCAAACAGTGAAAAATTAAAATAAATCAAAATTTATCTTATAAAATTAGTGAATCTCAAATCTAAGATTCTATTACATGATTATTACATGGCATTAAATTAGAAATTAAAATATAAAGAGCAATAACTACATGTTGATCATATCAATATGTTTCCATACTACATCTAATGTATGTAAAATATAATAGATCAGATCTATTACCTTGCAAGTTAGACATTCTAACTTTACTGATCTAGACTTGAGGATGATGTTGTAAGCTGCACATACGTCCGACCTCTAAAAATCATCCACACAAGCCCACGAATCATTATCAGAAGTTCTGGTCTAGGAATCAGCACAGTATGCTAGTACTGTGCTGATTCTTCTTCGATGGTCGATCAGATGCCTCTTTCTTCTTGATTTAAACTCTTCTAAGATGAAAAGTAGGAGAAAGACTTTTAGATCTGAGACACTCTTAGAAAACTCAAGATGGAGGAAGGGAAAAGGTAAACACAGCGACCCTAGAAGAAGACCCTCTTCTTCCTCTCTTTGTTCTCACTTAGACATCTAGTCTTGTGTCTATTGTATCTCCACGTCCCAACCTTCTTTCTCTTTGATTTTTGCATGCCCCAAAGGTCTTTCTTTTCTCTATTTTTCACAAAAATTTCATGAAAAAATTCATTTTAAATAGAGTGATATGATAGAGTCTTTGTCTAGGTCAAATACCTAGTCAAAGATTATCCAAACATGGCAAGACAAGGGGCGCCCAACTCTTGGGTGCTCCCTCTTTTTTTTGGTGCATGGACCACCAGAAAAGAGCACATATTATGTGCCATAAAAGCCACAAAAGTCTCAAAAAAAAATTGGATAAAATCTATACCATAAGGAAAGAGTTTTGGTTTCTTAAAACTCTATCTCATAGAATTTGAAATCTAAACTAATTCTTACTTTGACTTAATCCACAATCGCTTTTCATATAAGAGAGAAAGAGAGGAAAGTTTTGGGTGTGTGTGAAGACCTCGGAGAGAAGTTTTGTCACACAAAATAAGAGAGAGTGGGTGTGGGGGCTAAATTGGTGCAAGGTGGAATCCTAGTCTTACTAGGATTCAATCTATGTCTTGTTCCAATCTGGTTTCTCAAACTAAATCAACCCAATTAAAATAGATCTTAACCCAATTAAGAACCTAATTTAATCAAATTAAATTAAATTTAAATTTGATTTAATTTTTTAATCGAATTAAAAATTAGGTTGATCCAAATCCTAATTGGACTAGGACTAGTTTTTTCTTGCACTTGGCTTATCCAATAAACCAATTGGACTTGATCCAATCAAGTCCAAACTAAATCTAATTAAATCATATTCAATTAAACTTAATCTCAGCCTATTGGCTTAATCAAATTAAGCCAATTAGTAATCAAATTGCTAATCGATCCTCCTGCAACACTTGCACTAGGTTAAATGTCAATCGTATTGATCGTTTAATCCTAGAATGATTCTTAATCATTGTCAACCATCCGATCGGATCGTAAACTCTAATGTGTGTGACCTCATAGGTTTGAACCTAAGCTGGTAGTATAGAAATAAATTTCTATGCCAATCGAAGTGACCATCTAGCAATGGTACCCGATGGTCGGAAAGGTCGAATGTGTAGAACAACATCCTTAAAACCCATACGGATATAGTTTCTATATAATTCATCCCCTTGACCAAAATGCTCATAGGATACCTCAGAGTTCAACTGTCAACTCTGATCAGGTTGTCTACATTGTATTTCAAAATATCAAATCTATTTGATGGATTATCCTGGCCAAGATTTTGCTAAATTGAAATACAGCGACTCATTCTTCTCCAACTCTTGGAGTGGTCAATTCCATCTCGATCACACTATGACTTCACAAGTACTTGACTGTGCCTAGAAGCCTTCCATCACTGAATTAAAAATTCAGTTAGTCCAGTACCAAAGCACAGTGAGTTACTTGCAAGTTATTGAGGTGATCTCAGGTCTAAGGGACACTTATACTTATATCCCATCAGAGATATTCTCGACAGCAGAATGCTCTGAAGTTGGTTATGTTCAATGATGATGTACCCTTACATCTCACCTGTATGTCATACCAGTGTCTCAACACTTCTTGATTAAGAGGACAACCAATCCATATGGCCTACAGCGATCTATGCTCGATAGAAGCTATCATCCTTATTAATAGCCTATCATTTGATCGTGAATAGTTTTAAGGACTAATCGATAAATTCTCTCTTTATCGAACCTAAATAGTCCTAAGGACTTCATCACAACAACGGAGTTCATTAGAAGATGAAAACTTGTGATGAAAATATCAAAAATATATTTTATTTATTAACAAATCAATTACAATAGAAGGTTGCTCAACCGTCAACAGCTTGATGATTGACTTTTGGGACATATTTTCCAACAACTCTCACTTGTCCTAAAGCCACTCGGCACAGTATCTAATACCTATCTTCGACTTGTGATTGTCGAACTCCTTTATTGCCAGGGCTTTAGTGAAGGGGTCGGCCAGGTTTTTTTTTCTTCGATCTTCTGAAGATCGACATCACCTCGATCCACGATCTTCCAGACTAGGTGGAAGCGATGCAAAATGTGCTTCGTCCATTGGTGTGCTTTTGGTTCCTTCACCTGAGCTATGGCATCAGTGCTATTGCAGTAGAGTAGGACCAGACCATCGAGGGAGGGTGCTACTCTGAGCTCGGTGATGAATTTCTCAACCACAACTTTCTTCACAGCATCCAATGCTGCAATGTACTCTACCTCACAAACAAAATCTGCCACAGTATGCTGCTTGGAACTCTTTCAGCAGATGGCTCCATCATTTAGAGTAAAGATATAACCTGACACACTTCTGCTGTCATCACGGTCAGATTGTAAGCTGAAGTCTGTGAACCCCACAAGTTTCAGATCTGACTCACCATAAACCAACCATTGGTCCTTAGTATTTTTCAAATACTTTAGGATGGCTTTAACCACTTTCCAGTGATTTTTTTCAGGATTAGATTGGTATCTATTCACTACTCCTAGTGAGTATGCCATATCTGACCTTGTACATGTCATGGCGTACATGATAGATCCCACGATCAAAGTATATGGGACTCTACTCATACACTCTCTCTCTTCAAGAGTTGTCGGACAATCCTTCTTAGAGAGAGAAATTTCATGGCCTATCGGTAGATAGCCCTTCTTGGAATTCTCCATGCTGAACCTCTTCAGCACAGTGTCTATGTACGTGGACTAGGATAACCCAAGCATCCTTTTAGATCTATCCCTATAGATCTTCATCCTTAGGATGTAGGATGCTTCACCTAAATCTTTCATAGAGAACTGTGATGACAACCAAACTTTTATTCGCTATAGTGTGGGAATGTCATTCTCAATTAGGAGAATATCATCCACGTACAAGACAAGAAATACCACAACTGGACCATTTACCCATTTATAGATGTAGGGCTCTTCTCCGTTCTTAACCAAGCCATACGTTTTGATCATCTTATCAAAATGCATGTTCCAACTCCGAGAAGCTTGCTTCAATCCATAAATGGATCTCTGAAGCTTGCACACCTTGGACTCATCTGTGGATGTAAACTCCTCAAGTTGTATCATATATACCTCTTCGGTCCGCTCTCTATTCAGGAAAGCTGTCTTTACATCCATCTGCCAAATCTCATAATCCAGATGGGCAGCTATTGCAAGCATTATCCGAATAGATTTGAGCATTGCCACAGGGGAGAACATCTCATCATAGTCAATACCATAATGTTGACGATACCCCTTGGCAACAAGATGGGCTTTATAGGTCTCCACCTTTCCGTCTGCGCCCCTCTTCCTTTTGAAGATCCATTTACAACCAATAGGTTTAATCCCTTCAGGTGGGTCAACCAATGTCCATACATCGTTGACCTTCATGGACTCCATTTCAAATTTCATGGCTTCAAACTATTTCTCAAAATTAGATCTCTGCATTGCATCCATATAGGTAATCGGATCCTCATCGTTCTCATTGAGTTCGATGGGATACCATCCCGGACCAAGAAATGTAGTATCTGTCCGGCTGATGTGGTACTCTACTAGATCGCCTTAATGGTGAAGATATATTGGACTTTGAATCTGATCTAATCAAATTCGACTCAGGTTCAGCTATTGATGTCGGTCTTTCTATCTGTTGAACTTCATCAAGTTAAATCTTAGAGGCAACGGTTCCTTCACCAAAGAACTTCTTTTCTAAAAAGGTTGCCTTAAGGCTGATGAACACCTTTTGTTCATCAACATGGTAGAAAAAATATCCTTTGGTTTCTTTGGGGTACCTTATGAATGTGCATTTGTTAGATCTAGGTCCAAGTTTATCTGTAACTAACCATTTAACATAGGTCGGGCACCCCCAGACCCTAAGGTGTGAAAGTGCTAGCTTACGCCCTGTCCATATCTTATATGGAGTCTTAATTACAGACTTACTTAGAATCCTATTTAACAGATAATAGATCGATTCGAGTGCATATCTCCAGAAGGATATCGGCAAGCTGGCAAAACCCATCATGGATCGGACCATGTCTAATAGAGTCTGATTTCTCCTTTCAGACACACCATTATGCTGTGGTGTTTCTGGAGGAGTCCATTAGGAGAGAATCTCATTCTCTCTTAGATATGTGAGAAACTCACTAGAAAGATATTTCCCTCCTCGATCAGACTGAAGAGTTTTAATACTCTTTTCAGTTTATTTTTCTACTTCACTTTGGAATCGTTTGAACATTTCAAATGAATCCGACTTATGTTTCATCAGATAGACATATCCATATTTGGATAGATCATCCATGAAAGTGATGAAGTAAAAATATCTACCTCTAGCACTTGTGCTCATGGGCCCGCATACATCAGTATGTACTAGGCCCAAGAGCTCAGTAGCTCTCTCACCTTTTTCAGTAAAAGGTGACTTGATCATTTTACCAAGAAGACAGGACTCACAGGTTGGAAGCGATTCATAATCATTGACCTCGAGGATTTCCTCTTGAGTCAAGCAGTTTATCCTGTTCTTGTTTATATGACCTAGCCTACAGTGTCATAAGTAGATATCTGATACACTATCTAATCTAGGGTGCTTTCCAGTAGAATAGACTATGTTAATAGGTTGTGATAACATATACACATCATTGTTCAAATATCCACAAAAAATAGTAACACCATTCATAATGATATTACAAACTTATTTTTTTATTAAAATTTTATAATCATTTTTGGCCAGAAGGCCTACAGAAATAATATTTAAAAAGAAACTGGGATAGAAATGACAATCATTAAGAATAATGGTATGGGACTCAAATACAAGTTTCAAGATTCTTAATGCTAGAACTGAAACTGATCTTCCATCTCCAATGTTCAGGAACCTCTCATCTTGCTCGAATCTCCTACTGACCTGTAACCCCTGCAACGAATTGCAAATATGGTAAGGACTACTGGTATCCAATATCCAGTCAGTTATATCACAAATAGAGAAATTATAAAGAGTTATCATATAAATACCTTGCCCAGCAATAGCTTGCTTCTTTTTCTCTACCTGTTCGGGTCCAGGGAGGCAATGTACTGAGGACAGTTCATCTTCCAATGCCCCGCTTCTTGCAAAAGAAGCATTTAGCTTGACTCTTATTGGGCTTGATCTTTTTGGTCTGGCCCTGCACAGATGTCCCAGCCTGAACTTGCACCTTCTTCACTTTCTTCTTTTTGTTCTTCTTCCCTTTCTTAAAGGGTCAAGAACCAGAAGACGAACCTCCCACTAAGTTCACTGACTCCTTGTGGAGTTGGTGATCCTTCTCAAAGTTTTGAAGCAACCCCGTAACCCGTGGTAGTTTACTTCAAGCTTTGTCATTCTATAATGAGTGAGGAATAGGAGATAAGACTTAGGCAGCGAGTTCAATATTGCATCTTTCCCAAGCTGCTCATGCAAGAAAAAGCCGAGCTTGCTCAAACGCTCCATCAGCTTGATCATGTATAATACATGATCAGTGACAGAGGCACCATCCCATATTTTGACGTTGAAGATGGCACAACTAGTCTTGTGCCTCTCCACATCATCGGGTGTGCCAAAGACATCCTCCAACACTTGAAGCATGTCTTTTGGCTGAGCCATCTCAAATCTACGATTGAACTCGTTGCTCATGGCAGCCAGCATGATACAGCGCACCATGGTCCGGTCACTGAGCCACTTCTCGTAAGTGTCTCTGACTGTTTCACATATATTGGCAGCTGGCTCTTCAGGTGCAAGATCCGTTATCACATATAGGATCCATTCATGCTTCAGGACTATTTTCAACTTTTGGTACCAGCTACCGAAGTTGGGTCCCACCAAATTATCATTGTTCGATAATGATCAGAATGATAGGGAAGTGGCTATATCTGCACAAAGGAAAAATATAACCTAATTAGTAATTGATTCATTAAATTTAAAGATTTAGACTTTAATCAAAAGATTTCTCCCACTATTTTATTTGAATTGGTAGCCTCTACCTCCAATTCGAGGAATTACCCTAATTTCTTAGTGGGTACTAGAATCCACTTAGACTGCACACAAGCCCAACTTTGGTTGGCCAACCCATGTACTATTGGAGAATGATCCTGGCTCCTCCCATGGATCTTGGGTGCAGCGAAACCAGCAACGAATAGATCTGGAGACTTCTGGACTCGATTGAAGGCCCTTTATGAAATCAGCCTGGTTGCTATCTTCTTCGTCAGCCTTTCGTTCCAGATGAAGAACACCTCTGAAATCACCTCTAAAAATTCCAAGATCTAGTACCCAACTAGATCAGACCAGGATCGAGGTCCTCCAATTTGTAGATCTTGAATTGGGATATTCTAGATAGAGAAGAAGATAGATGGAGATAGACCTTGCAGATCTGTCCTGCTGCAGCCTTTCCTGTAGATCTATTGATGGAGATCTCACCCGTGCCTCAAACGACCACAGATCAACTCTAGATCTGAGAGAGACTTGTACCAACCTCTTCTCAAGAGATTCCAAGTCTTGGACCTGGTGTTTGGGTGACTGCAAGAGAGGAGGGGGAGAGAGAGTCGGTGGCTGCAAGAGGAAGGGGCTAGCGCCTCCCTTCTTTCTTTCCTTATCTGGACCTGGCGGCAAGAAACCCTAGGGTTTCTTGCTCCTGGGGCATGAGGATGGCTGGAGAGAGAGGGAGAAGAGAGAGAGAGATTTGGGAGAAAGAGTCATCTATTACTTGGCTTGATCAAACCTATACAAGTACATGTCTATATAAACACCGGGTCAAGTGACCCAAACCCAAAACTCCCTTGACCAACTCTATGAGAGATTAGGTTAACCCAAGCCCTTGTACACCCATGACTCGACCTAATCTCACCTATCCTGGGCCTAGACCTGGCCCATAAAGAGTTGATCCCTTGAGGCCCACATAACCTAGACCTCAAGAACCCGAAAGGCCCACAGCCTTTCAACCTAGGGCCCAACTAGCCCTAGAGCCTCCATGAAACCCTCATGAATGATGGACCTTGGCCTTAGCCTTGGTCTCCTGGGCCTTGGGCACACCACCTGGATCATAACAATCTCTATCCTGGTGTCCCAAGGCCTCAACCAGCTCCACTCTGTCCTTGCGACTGTAGACCCATTTGCAGCCAATGGGCCTCTTCCCCTGTGGCAACTGCACCAATCGCCACGTCTGATTCTGGTGGAGAGACTGCATCTCCTCGGACATCGTCTGGACCCACCGCTCTCTGTTCTGGCTCTTAATAGCCTCCTGATATGTGTATGGGTCTCCATTCGCTGTCACCAGGGCATATGACAGCGTCTCCTCGAAGCCATATCGGTCCGGTTGCCTGATGGTCCTCTTGGACTTGTGTAGAGCAATACCGATATCAGTCCTCAGTCCAGCTCACTCCTGCTGGACCTCTCGCCTCGATCATCCGTCTGAGTCCTCTCCACCTGTGGAGACACCTTAGGTAGGTTCTCCACCTGAATGTCATGTCCTCTAGTAGTACTTGCAAGAGGCAAAATCAAAGAGGTTAGCTATCCAGCAGCGCCCTGCTGGACCTCCTCCTGCTCCTGCTGCTCCTCCATGCTTGCTCGCCTCCCTAGGACTGACTCCTCATCAAAAGTCACATTCTGACTAATGATGACCTTCTTTTCCAAGGGATCCCACAGCCTGTATCCCTTGACTCCTCGCGGATAGCCTAAAAACACCGCCCTGCATGATCTGGCGTCTAGCTTGCTCCGCTCACCAGCTCCAATGTGCATATAGGCCGTGCACCCAAATACCCGTAGATGGCTCAGCCCAACTATCCTCCCAGACCACACCTCCTCTGGAAGCCTGCCATCCAACCTGGTGTGAGGTGATCGATTGACCAAGTAACCCGCTGCGTCTACTGTGTCAACCCAGAACTCCTTTGGAAGCCCTGCCTGCAGCCTCATGCATTGTGCCTTTTCCAGAAGTGTTTTGTTCATCCTCTTGGCCACCCCATTCTGCTGTGGAGTCCCCTTAACTGAGAAGTGTCTCCTAATCCCACACTCCTCACAATAGTCTTGGAACTCTCTGCTGGTGTACTCCCCACCATTGTCTGACCTCAGACACTTCACGCTCCTCCCCTGCTCCTTCTCCACCTCAGCTCTCCAGATCTTGAACTTGGTGAAGACCTCTGACTTCTCTCTCATGAAGTAAATCCAGAGTTTTCTTGAGAAATCATCAATCAGGGTCATGAAGTATCTGGCCCTATTCCTAGCTAAAACTGAGGCTGGTCCCCACACATCCATGTGTACTAACTCTAGAGGGACTGCACTGCAGGCTGTACTGATGTTGAACTGAACTCTCCTCTGCTTTTCCATCTGGTAAGGCTCACAGATCTCCCCTGTAGCACCATCCTCCAGATCAGAGATGAGTCCTCTCCTGCTCAACTCCCTCAGCCCCTTGTCACCCATGTGGCCTAGGTGGTAGTGCCACATCCTGTAAGCCCCCTCCTGGTCCTGTGCTGCAACTGCTGCATCAGACTCTCTGATCACCACAGATCCCTCCATGCGATAGAGGTTATTGTCCAACCTCCTGCCTCTCATCACTACCATAGCTCCATTGGAGATGTTCAGTACTCTGCTTCTAGCCCTACTGCTGAAGCTGTATCCACTGCGCTCCAAGTAGCCTAGTGACACCAGATTCTTTTCCAGCTCCGGGATGTGCTTTACATTTGTCAATGTCGTCACAATCCCATCAAACATCCTCACCCTGACTGTCCCTATCCCAGCCACCTTGCAAGGATGATTGTCGCCTAGAGTCACTGATCCCTCATCTGTCTTGGTGTATGTCGCAAACCAAGACCTGTGTGGTGTGTAGTGATGTGAGCACGCAGTCTAGTGTCCACTCCTCAATGTAATGCCTGTGACCATCTGATACCACAAGTAGATCATCCTCCACCTACTGTCCAGCAACTGCATTCACTGATTCTGAGCCACTTCTTTCTCCCTTCTTGCTCTTTCATAGTGGACATTCTCGCTTGAAGTGCCCGAACTCATTGCACTTGAAGCATTTCACCTCTTTCTTTCCCTTCCTGGACTTGGACTGCCCCCTGGACTTGCTTCTGTCTCTGCCTCTACCTGTCCTCTCCCCTACTGCCAAACCCTCCTGGGGAGCCCGATCTCTGGTCAACTTTTTCCTTTGCTCATTAGACCTCAGCACCGAGACCATGTTCTCATATTCTAGAGTCTCCCTGCCGTAGAGCAGTGTAGTCACCAAAGAGTCATATGATCCTAGTAGTGAACACAAAAGCAACAGGAACTTATCCTCCTCATCCAGTTTCACCCCGATATTCATCAACTCCGTGCACAACTGGTCGAACCTCTGAATGTGGCCAATCACATCAGATCCCTCCTGCATCCGAAGACTATACAACCTCTTCTTCAGCATTAGCTTGTTGCACATATTCTTCCTCATATACATGGTGTGCAACTTCAACCAAAGGCCCTTCGGGGTCTTTTCTTCCAGCACCGAATACAACGCCACAT
This sequence comes from Elaeis guineensis, assembly GCF_000442705.2. NCBI lineage: Eukaryota > Viridiplantae > Streptophyta > Magnoliopsida > Arecales > Arecaceae > Elaeis > Elaeis guineensis. Next base: position 92,775,566 of record NC_026000.2, read on the forward strand.
CCACCAAACATCCTCTGATCACCGAGCATGCTTTCTTCTCCAACGATGCCCACTGTCTATCTGTCATTCCCTCAGGCTTCTCATCCAAAGCCTGATCCAGATCTGCTTGCACCAGAAGATCCTCCACCCGAATTTTTCACATGGAAAAATTTCTTTTGCCATCAAACTTTTCGACATCGACCTTCATATTGCTGTCCATGACTGGATCCAAGCCAAACAAGCAATATAAAATCAAGAAGTGTAGAATATACGTTGATAGTACCTTACTGAAAATTTTCAGCACTTGGGATCTTCAACTTCTCATGCTTGGAACTGCTTCCTCACCACTGTGACTCTGATACCAACTATTGAAGCACGATCCTGGCTCCTCCCACGGACCTTGGGTATAGTAGAACCTGCAACGAATAGATCTGGAGACTTCTGGACTCGATTGAAGGCCCTTTACGAAATCAGCCTGGTTGCTGTCTTCTTCGTCAGCCTTTCATTCCAGATGAAGAACACCTCTAAAATCACATCTAAAAAATTCAAGATCTGGTACCCAATCAGATTAGACTTGTACCGAGGTCTTTCAATTTGTAGATCTCAAATTGGGGTATTCTAGATAGGGAAGAAGATAGATGGAGACAGACCTTACAGATCTGTCCTACTGCAGCCTTTCCTGTACATCTGTTGATGGAGATCTCACCCGCACCTCAAACGACCTCAGATCAACTCTAGATCTAAGAGAGACTTGCACCAACCTCTTCTCAAGAGATTTCAGATCCTGGACCTGATGTTTGGGTGACTACAAGAGAGGAGGGGGAGAGAGAGTCGGTGGCTGCAAGGAGGAAGGGGCTAGCACCTCCCTTCTTTCTTTCCTTATCTGGACCTGGCGGCAAGAAACCCTAGGGTTTCTTGCTCCTAGGGCATGGAGGATGTCTGGAGAGAGAGGGAGAAGAGAAAGAGAGACTTGGAAGAAAGAGTCATCTATTACTTGGCTTGATCAAACCTATACAAGTACATGTATATATAAACACTGGGTCAAGTGACCCAAACCCAAAACTTCCTTGACCAACTCTATGGGAGATTAGGTTAACCCAAGCCCATGTACACCCATGACTCGACCTAATCTCACCTATCCTGAGCCCAGACCTGGCCCATAAAGAGTTGGTCCCTTGAGGCCCACATAACCTAGACTTCAAGAACCCGAAAGGCCCACAGCCTTTCAACTTAGGGCCCAACTAGCCCTAGAACCTCCATGAAACCCTCATGAATGGACCTTGGCCTTAGCCTTGGTCCCCTGGGCCTTGGGCACACCACCTGGATCATAACATGTACATCTAAGGGTAGGTTCATAACCAATTATTTTTCTAAATAATTTTTAATAATTTTAATTTTGCCCAGTCCTTAATCAGTAGGCTTTGGTCTCTACTGAAAAGGTCTGGTTAGGTCCAACCATTAACATGACCATACTTGGCCCATCTAGCCAATGAATGATTAGGCCCAACTTTGGTTGGCTAACCTAACCACCATTTAGAAAGATGCAATCAAGAAATTATATTATGAATGACAATTCCATCAATCGATAAGCACCAGGCCTTTGGGCCTCCAATGATTATCCAACTGATGGACCCTGTTGGTATAGAATTTCATCGAAGCCAGAGTTGCTGGAGTCGAGATGACCGTAGCCGTCATCGAGACCTACAAGGAAAGTTTAAACCGGAGTTGGGGGTGCTCCGGTAAGACCCTCTGATGCTCAAGTCAGTACTCTGCTTCAACAGAAATGGAGTGCTCGAGTGGAAATTTTAGCAAAATTTCGAGATAGAGTTTAGAGCTTAGAGAAGAACATATCTGGGGGTTCCTTTTTATAGATAGAGAGTATAACTGATTGATAGTGACGTCTGTAACCGCCTGGTAGTGGGCCGTTCAGAGCCGCACAGAGTTTGTTATGGAGAGTAGTGGCGTCAGGGGTCGTTCAGGGCCACGTGGAGTTTGTTACGAAGAGTGGAGTGGTGTCCGTTGTCGTGACTTGTCAGAGAGTGGTAGAGCCCGGAGAGTGGAGTGGTGTCTGTTGTCGTGACTTACCAGAGAGTGGTGGAGCCACACGAAATCGGTTACAGAGAGTGGAGTAGGGTAGTGGCCATTGTCGTGACTTGTCGGAGAGTTTAGATCTGTTGGTTGGAGCTCGGCTGGGATGTCTGATGGAGCGGAATGGCTCTTTATCCCATCGATCTAGGAGAAACTCGGATGTTTTCGAGATTGCTGACAAGTCTACTATTGTCGGATGCCTCAGGCGCTGACGCTACGGGTGTGAGTCATCTGCTGTAGAAGCTCGGATGGAGACTTTCTGTTGGTGAAGTTTGGTAGGAGTTCGATTCCTAGAGAAGTCCTTCTGGGATTTGCCTGATGTGAAAGCTCGTCTGAAGATTATCCGCTAGAGAAGTCCGATTTCATGGAGAATCTGGCGAAGGGTCGGCCGACGATGGACCTCGGATGGCATTGGGGAGGTTCGACAGACACCGAAGGCGATCGATCATTGTAGAAATCCAGCTGCTGGAGCCCGTCTGTTGTAGAAGCTCATCCGATATCCATCCGCTATGGAAGTTTGGACGGAGTCTGGTTCTTGTAGAAGGCTGAAAGGAGACCGCTTATTGTAGAAGCTCGGTCGAAGATCGGTTGTCGTGGGAGCTCGAAGTAGCGACCTGGCCGGTGGATCCTATCCCATCGTAGAAGCTCATCTGGGATCCATCCACTGTAGGAGCTCGACTGAAGTCTGCCTGTAATAGAAGTTTGAAAAAAATTCATTTACAGTAGAGGCTCGAATGAAATTTGCTTACAGTAGATATACAGAATATACCGCCTGCAGTAGGAGTTCGGCTCTCGTAGGAGCTCGGTTGGAATCCAGAAGGCGGTCGACCATCGTAGAAATTTGGATGAAGTCCGATTACTGTAGAAATCTCACTGTCGGAGAAGCTCGGATATTAATGAAGTCTGGAAGAGGTTCGGAGTAGGGTCATCCGCCGTCGGAAGAAGTCCGGAAGAGATTCGGAGAATAGTCGATCACTGTAGAAGGTCGACTGATAGTGAGGCCCAGAGAGCCCTTGGAGCGGCCCGATAGATGAATGGAGAAGCTCATTATCGAAGAAGTCCGGACGGTCGAGGGGGCTCAAAGAGACGACACACAAGGTCGGAAGCCAGAAAAGTCCTGGAAGGGTCAGTCTTTTACAAACTTCGACTGGGGGGTATTTTATACCCAATTGACCCATTATCATCCACTTAATGGAAGGCTATGATCTAGTTATCACCATAACTATTTTATTTTAAAGATCTAATAATTTTAGAGGATTTAATTGATTTAGAGGAAGAGGTCAGATGAACCAGCTTATCATGATCCTTCCACTGGCTTCACCAAGTCAGCTTAAGGGAGACCATTAAAAGGGCTGGTCTAGGAGTACCTAAATTAGTCACACTGATTTATCTAGCTGACATGGGTCAGCTCGAATAGTCAAGTGATCCGATCAAAATATAATTTCATCAAGAGGCCATATAAGTTCGATCAGTGAGAAGGTCTGCCAAAGCTTGCCTTAGACACCATCAGAAATGGCCAGGTAAGTGGGCTCCCAATTAAAAACCACCGATCTGGTTTACCTTAGACACCAACTGGGTTAATTAGTTTCGATTAGATCAATTCGTGCTAGACCGCTTAGCCAAGAATCAAATCCATTTGGTTCTCGTTAAAGGCATGGACTTGACCAACTACAACTATTGTAATTGATCTAGAGAATCCTTGACCTAATCTAAGACAATAATTGATTAGATTTAGTCAATTCTCTAATTAAGTCCATCTTTAATTTAACCTTAGGTCTAACCTAATTAATGGACCTAATTCCCACTAACCCATTAACCCAATGTGTTATGGTTTGTATCTTAGGTTCTTCAATTCACAATCCTAAAATCTTATCAAACAACTTCTTAATTCTTAATTAAGTTTTGGGCTGAGGGTTGGGGTTCGACTTTTCAAAAATAATTTTTATGTTTGTAAAATATTTTTACAACATGGTTCTACCAACTAAGTTGCATGTTTGTGAAAGAAAAGTACCCTATAAGCCAATTGCAAGTGTGTTACGATGGGACTTTCTTTGAATTTTTTCAAGTCATGAAATAACATTTATTATTTGAGGTATTGATTCATCATATTAGCTGCATCGTATTATATCTAAGATTATGATAAACCTCAAAGATTAGGATAATAATTTTAGGAGACATGAATGGGTCATGCTAGTGAGACCTAAAATCTTAAAATTCTAATCTTAAATATTTTTGGTTGTAGGAGCATTGAGTCAGAGATCAATATTTCGGATAGACTGGGATATCCTATGTATGCTCAATGAAGAGGGTGGCAGATCTCACTAGCCACTTGTATGAGACACTAATATAAGGATGTGGGTGCTCATTTGAGAAATGAGTTCACTGAATTGACTTGATGAAAGAGAATATCTTATGGAAGTCTTATTTGCATGTCAAAGATGGTTCTCTAAGAGTTGTGCAAGTGATCCTTAAACCTGAAACCATCATGGAATCTTATGCACATGAATCCATATTTTGGTTCATATCTAGGCATGGCATTAAGACATGTCAGGGTGTTTTGGATATGGTGGAGTGTGTATGAAGGTTGTGAGTAGGTCAATATGAAATTGTTCACTCCTAGTAAGAGAAGATCACATCCTGTGTATTCTTAATCCTAGATGACTCAGAAAAGTCTTTTGGTCAAAAGCAGGAAGGAGATTAAAAAGAGTATCTAATGCTTCTTCATTGGAGTTATCATTGGTTAATTGAGAATCGATATAAATATATGTTTGAGTTTGACATGATTCCACACTCATGAATATATTCAGGGTGTAAGGATGATTGAAGGATTGAATTGCATGGTAATTTATCACTGAAAGAAATATTTGGTATTTTCATCAAATTTCATATCTTCTGAATAGTCATGATACATTTTTAGATATCAATATTGACTTGTAGATTTTTGATCGAATTAAAGAGTTTAATTCGATCGCCAATTAGAAAATATTCTAATTGTTGAACTCGGGTTAGCTCGATTGGACCTAAATCGATTAGATTAAAATCTAATCAAATTTGGTCAACTTATACTCAAACCTACTACCAGCTAGATGTGGAACTCAATGGGTCACACACATATGAAAATTGGCCAAGGACCCTTTTGAAAAGGTTGATTGAAATTTTGGATTCAATCAGGGTTCCAGTAAGCATGCTAGCACATGTGGAAACCCTTGCTCCTTTGGAGACCAATTTGGTCCCATCACTTGGTAATTAGCTAACCCAATTTGGTAGATATTTGGGTCAGGTCATATAACCTAGAAGCAGCCCAAATTGGGGCACCACATCCCATGTTAACACCAATTATCAAGAGTCCAAGTTGTGGTAGACTCTTGGTGCAAAACAGGTTTTGCGTACAAGTGTTGGCGTGGGAAGAAGAAAAAATATTATTTTTTTATGGAATTAAAATATGTGTGGTAGTCCACATCACCCTCCATCCTCTAGTACATATCTCAAAGCATGAGATATATTTTTTCTAGAATTTTTGAGGAAGAGAAAAAATTAAAAAAAGAAGGATGTCTCGCACGTGCGTGCAGAAGTGTCGCATCTCTCCATGATTTGGAGAGTCTTTCTCCCTATCAAATGCTTTCATATTAGAACAATTTTTAGTTATAATATTTTCATTTGATAACTTATTTTTGATAATTTTTTTGGACTTTTTTCAGACTTATCTGGATGCCAAATGGATGCCATAAGTTCGTCCTGATGTCTGCATGTGTGGTGATCAGCACTCACGTGAAGAGGTACGAGGATGGCATTTTTTTTATGAGAATTTTATCACTATTTTTAATTTTCTAGAATCTAGATTAAATCTCCAATCCACATGGATTTTTGAGGATTTTTTGGATTTTAGAAGGGATGTGAAAACATCCCTTCTTTAGTTGCACTCGCGCAGACCAGGGTGCTGATCGACGTATCATGGATAAGAGTCTTTCTGCTTAAAGGAACTCTTATCTCTGATAATCAGATCAGATATGCCTTTTGGATAAGGCGTGTCCCTCTCTTTTGGCATTCCTCTGATGGCTATAAATAGGCTGGGGCATTGGGTATCCGATGAATCTAAGAGGGGTTTCCAATTTCTCTCCTGTTGCTCTCCTTTCTTTCTTACAACCTATCTTAGTTTTAGGACAAGGCTTTGGGATTTATGACAAAGCCTTATCTAATCCTAACAAGGATTGTAAGGATTCTAAAGAAGGAGTATCAAAAGTTCAGAGGAGGTTCTAAGAGGGTGAGGTCAGATTCTTGAAGAAACTTGATCGGTACGCGGCTAGTCGAGTTCTAGGGGCTAGAACTCTTGAAGCAAGGTGAAGAAGGAGCACTGTCTTTGGTTCAATTTTCATGTGAATTACCATTGGAGGGCGGACACTTGGATGCCTTAGAAAAATTAGGATTAGTGCTACAGGTATTCTTCTTATCCTAATTTATATTTATTATGCTTTGATTATTATAGTCAAGAGTTTCTGGGCATTAGGGCTTCCGGTGCATTGGGTGTTTTGAATGAAAATTTTAAACACCTAACCCTTTCGCTGTGCCATCGAAACTCAACAGTTTGATTCATAATTAAAATACAAGTGAAATAAGTATAAAACTACTTTAGATCTAATCTAAATAGGTTCATGTAATTAAAATAAATTTCAACTTTAAACTGCACAAATTTCTCAGATAAATATATGATGGTTCTTTATACAAAAATTATTAACAAAGATATTTTATTTTAAATTTAAATATTTTTTAAATTTAATAAATTATAAATTTAATCTAGATCATTTCTAACAAATTTATGATTAAAGATAGATCTACACGAACTAGGACAACCTTTGTACTGTAAGGGGTAAACTTTACAGCAGGACAACCAACAGTTCGTGATTGATCTAAAAATTTTAATTTTAAATTTAATAATCAGATTATAAATTAGATTTAATCTAAAAAATAATTTAAGTATATATAAATAATCATATAATAAACAACTTAGGCTCTGATACCAATTGAAAGAACCAGATCTAGGGTTTCAGGATTAGATCTTGAAACTTTTTCAAGATCAGGCAGCGAAAGACTAAAATAAATCAAAATTTATCTTATAAAATTAGTAAATCCCAAGATCTAAGATCCTATTACATAATAATTACATGGTATTGAATCAAAAATTAAAATATAAAGAGCAAGAATTACATGTTGATCATATTAACATGTTTCTATACTACATCTAATGTATGTAAAATATAATAGATCAGATCTATTACCTTGCAAGTTCGACATTCTAATTTGCTGATCCAAGCTTGAGGATGATGTTGCAAGTCACACATGCATCCAACCTCTAAGAGTCATCCACACGAGCCCATGAATCATGATCAGAAGTCCTAGTCCAGGAAATCAACATAGTATGCGAGTACTGTACTGATCTTTTTTCGATGGTCGTTCAGATGCCTTCTTCTTCTTGATTTAGACTCTTCCAAAGATGAGAAGTAGGAGAAGGAGTTTTAAATCTGATACACTCTCAAAAGCCTCAAGATGGAGGAAGGGAAGAGGTGAACACAGCAACCCTAGAAGAAGACCCTCTTCTTCTTCTCTTTGCTCTCACCTAGACGCTTTGTCTTGTGTCTATTGTATCTCCACGCTCCAACCTTCTTTCTCTTCAATTTTTGCATGCTCCAAAGGTCTCTCTTTTCTCTATTTTTTATAAAAATTTCATAAAAAAAATTATTTTAAATAGAGATATATGATAGAGTCCTTGTCTAGGTCAAATATCCAGTCAAAGATTATCCAAACATGGCAAGACAAGGGGCGCCCAACTCTTGGGCACCCCCTCTTTCTTTTTGTATGTGGACCATCAGTAAAGGGTGAATATTATATGCCATAAAAGCCATAAAAATATCAAAAAAAATCTGAATGTATTGAGAATACCCACTCATGAAGCATGATTAAAAATTAGTTTAGTGCTTATTTGGGACGTCCCAAGTGGGTGTGGGAGTGGGTGCAAAGTGGATGTCATAAGTGATGGTAATTATATCTCATATAGGAGTCCTTCTTTCATGAGTATTGGACCAATTCAAATCAGATTTGAATAAAGAGTCTTCCTCTCATTGCATCATGAGAATCATCTATAAATAGAGAAGATTTCTACCTATGGATGAAAGAAGATAATAGAATAGCAAACAAATCAAATTAAGAGAAGAGAAAAAGAGAGAGAGACAGGCGTGTGAAGAGAGAGGTCCTTCATCTTCTACATCTCTTCCTTTGTTACCGCCTCCTCTCTTTGGATGTGGATCCTTCTTGGGCATCCTATCTACTGGTGTGAGATATCACATCATCATATCTCATCTCTCGATTAATTGAGTTGTAAAGCCAATTAGATTGGAGTTCATCCTGCTTTCCTACGGTATCTGACGTGCATGCGAAGTAGAGGGTCTGCATATCCAGACCTCCACGAAGATTTATATTAGATAATTTGGGATTTGATCCCAGATTCCACTGTGATTCAGGTAAGAATTTGATCCACAAATAAGTACAATATTAGAAAAAAATTTTAGATGCAACCGGGGCATTCTAGAGGAAAACTATTCCCTTCCCTTCACCTACTCCTACAGTGGATCAACTGTCGTCAATACTACTACAAAGACTCATTGAGACCATATTTATGTATCAGTCAAACTCCAGCAACCTCAATGTGAGCAGTCATACCATCACAAGTTAAAGGACTATTCATACAACTATAGCATTAAGATAATCATTGACGATCGAGTAGAAATTCAAGTGATCTCTCGTATGGTCACACTCAGTACAGTTGTTCTTTAACAATTATTTGCACTCGTCGCTCAATATCTTTACACTATAGATCAGAGACTCATCTATCCTGAAGGAAGTGATCTATGCATCGAATAGACTGATGCATAGATCACTTTCTTTCAGATAGATGATCGATCACTGTCCTCAGATGATACTATAATCGGAAGCATTTAAGAATTAGATACATACCTCTAATTTTCAATACTTTAAGAATATGTATTGAAATATTAATTTCATGGACGATTCACGGATACATCACACTTGAATGAAAATCAAACTTATCCTTTATTGATCAAATCAATGAATTAAGTACAAAATTATATCCTAAATTTACTACAATGTGTCAGCCATATGGACTTCTAGGCTATACATCTAACAAGTTGAACTTGAGAAAATTCAAGACCTATAGTATATCCAAAAATAATATATGTAGAGTCCACAAGTTGATCTTCAACCTGAAATATCCATTGATGAGGTACAACCATTGCACACACCTCCTCTCTAAAGATCAAGTAAAGTGCGTAATATACCACTCAGTTATAGTTTTGTCATTGAGAATGACAATACACCACACATCATTGAGAATGATGATCCCACGATCTATTCAGAAGTAGTCATGAGTAGTGACTTCGACAAATAGCTCGAAGCCACGAAATCTGAAATGAACTTCATGTATGCCAATAAAATTTGGATTTTGGTTGATGCGCCTGAGGGTGTGACCTTAATAGGCTGCAAATGGGTCTTCAAAAAGAAGATTGGAGCTGATGATCAGGTAAAGACCTATAAGGCCAGGCTAGTGGCAAAAAATTTCTAACAAAGATAAGGTGTTGACTATGAAAAATTTTTTTCGTCCATAGCCATACTCAAGTCAATTTAGATCATGCTTGCTATAACTACATATCATGACTATGAGATCTGACAGATGAATGTCAAAACTATTTTTCTTTATAAAAATTTAGAGAAAAAATTCTATATGACTCAGTTAGAGAGATTTATCTTTAGTGGGAGGGCAAATCAAGTATGTAAGCTAAAGAAATCTATTATGGATTAAAGCAAGTATCAAGAAGTTAGAACATCCATTTTGATGAGACAGTCAAATCATTTGGCTTTATAAAAAATATGGATGAACTATGTATGTATAAGAAGACTAATGGGAGTACCATTATCTTCTTAATTTTATATGTGAATGACATACTGCTCATTAAAAATGATATCCCTATATTTCAATTGGATAAAATATGGCTATCATAAAAGTTTTTCATAAAAAATTTAGATGAAGCATCCTATATACTTGGTATAAAGATCTATAAAGATAGATCTAAGAGAATACTAGACTTATCCCAGTCTAGGTATATAGATCTAGTGTTGAAGAGGTTCAACATGGATGAGAGTAAAAGATGTTACTTACCCATGAGTCATGGCATACATTTCTCTAAGAAGATATCTCCTAAGACACCTGAAGAGAGAAAGAGAATGAGTTCTATTCCTTATGCTTCGACTATAGAATCGATTATGTATGCTATGCTATGTACCAGGCCTGAAATGGCTTATGCTTTAGACATTGTAAGCAGATTTCAGGCAGATCCAAGAAAGGATCATTGGTAAGTTGTAAAAAATATTCTTAAGTACTTAAGAAGGACTAGATATGCTTTTCTCATTTATTATGGATCTGATTTGAAACTAGAAAATTTTACAGATTCTAATTTTTAATCTGATCTAAATGATAGCAAATCCATATCAAGATATGTATTTACCCTATATAGTAGTGCAATGAGTTGAAGAGTTCCAAACAGTAAATAGTAGCTGACTCAGTTACTGAAGTAAAGTACATTGCTGCAAGTGAGGCTGCTAAAAAAGCCATCTGGATGAAAGAGTTCATCACAGAGTTGGATGTGGTTCCAGTAGGAACCAAGATCTCATCAGAAATTCAAGCACATCCTAAGGCGCTTCTACCTCATTTGTGATGGGTGTACATTGGTTGGAGTCCTTCTTACTTGGGTCACCTTATTTGGTAAGGATTGGTGTTCTAATTTGGTTGGGACACAATCAGATGTGGGCGTCACTTATAAGAAGGGAGAAACCAAATTTTCACCAGTGGTTAAGAATGTTTTGTGTGACAAAAACTAAGGAGAACTATCGTGAGGTTTGGTGTGATATAAGGAGGGGCACTAATTGTTGCTTGGCATGTGTTTTTTGGCATGGAGACTTTTTGGACGCTCCATCCAAGGCATGAAGGCTCCTGTCCAAGATCCCTTCCTCCCCTGAGATGAGATCTTATTCCTCCCCTCGCTTCTCTTCTAAAGATTAATACCCAAGGAATCATCCCTCTTCCCTACAGAGTCAGGCGTATGCGCGAAGTAGAAGGCTGTACGTTCAAACCTCGTGAGGCTTTGGAATCAAGTTCTCCTGGAGATTTTAATCCCTATTCTACTACATATTGGGTATGTTATGTTACTACTAGAATAGAAAAATTTTTCAGATGCACCCTTCCGATCCGATCAGATCGAATAAATTTTTTCTTCAGATACTTCATAGAGAATTCTTTAGACAATCATATTTTAACCGAAGTCAGCATAGAAATATAATTTCCAATTAAGATGATGTCATCTATGTACAATACAAGGAACGTGACAGCACTCCTACTGACCTTCTTATAAACACATGGTTCTGCTTCATTTTGGACAAAACCAAATGATTTGATCATATCGTTGAAATAGATGTTCCAACTTCGAGATGCTTACTTTAGTCTATATATAGTTTTTTACAGCTTGCCGATCTTGTGATCTCCATCACTGAAAGTGAAATCTAGAGACTACTCCATATAGATATCTTCCTCAAGATATCTATGCAAGAAAATAATTTTTACATCTATCTACCATATCTCATAATCATAATATAATGCGATAGCAAGTAATGTGTGGATGGATTTCAGCATGGCCATAAGCGAAAAAGTCTCCTGATAATTAATGCCTTCATGTTGATGATAACCTTTTGTCACAAGTCTTGCTTTATAGATCTCTATCTTTCCATCCAAACCTATCTTCCTTTTATAGATCTATTTGCATCCAATAGGTACTATACCTTATGGTGGATCCATTAAGGTCTAGACTTGGTTAGAGTGTGTAAAATTAATTTTTGACTTCATTGTATTTAACCACTTCTCAGAATCAATGTCTGATATCATCTCGTTGTAGTTTTTGGGATCATCTTTATATTTTCTATCTTCTATGAGGAATATTTTTTCTACATCTTCTATTACATATCCAAGTATATTTCAAGAGGATGGGAGATTCTATTAGATCTATGAGGTGAAGGAGATACTATATGTATTGGCTCAGCATGAATAGGTTTTATAAGTTCCATAACTCGTTGCTTTTTAGAGACTTTCTCTTCGAGTTTAATTTTTCTTCCACTATCTCCATCTTAGATAAACTAATTTTTCAAGAATATAGCCTATCAACTCACAATCACATTGTGATCCTTTGGGAAGTGAAAGTGCCCAAAGATTCTTTAAGATATCTAATAAAATGAGTTTTCATAGACCTAACCTCTAACTTGTCTGTATGTTATTGCTTGATATGGGTCGGATATTCCCAAATCTTGAGATGACCAAGACTAAGTTTGTTACCATGCCACATTCATATGGTATGACAGGAACAGACTTAAAGAAAACTCTATTTAGTATGTAAATTGCAATAAGCAAAGTATATCTCCAAAAAAATAAGAAAAGATTAGTGAAGCTTATCATGGATCGGACTATATCTAATAGAATTCTATTCTTTCTCTCTGACACCTCTTAAGGTATACCAGAAAGAGTCTATTATGAGACTATATTATTTTTTTTGAGATAATTTCAAAATTTTTTACTAACATATTCATCTCCTCGATCTAATCGAAGAACTTTGAAAAATTTTTCAGTTTACTTCTCTACTTCATATTTAAATTTTTTGAACTTTTCAAAAGCTTCAACTATGTATTTCATAAGATATACATATTCATACCATGAATAGTCATCAGTAAAAGTAATGAAGTAAACATAACCATCTTTGACTTGTACATCAAATGAACCATATACATTAGTGTGTACTAGAACAAGTATCTTAGTGGTCCTCTTTTCATGTCCTACAATGAATAGTTTGGTCATCTTTTCTTGAAGACAGAATTCATAAACTGGATACGACTCAAAAATCAATGAGCCAAAGAGCCCATACCTTTCCAATTTATTTATTATGTCCTCTCTAATATGACCAAACCTGAGGTACCATATATACTTCTAATTTATCTCATTTCTAGATCTCTTAGATCTTACGATACTTATTACTTACTCAAATGCATTCACAAATATATCCATATATAAGTGATAGAGACTGTCAATCATAAAATCACATGCAACCAATTTATTTTTAAAATAAATCATACAATAATCTTTATTAAAATTAAAAATATAATCATTCTGTGCTAATGATGAAATAAAAATCAAATTTCTGCTAGTATCAAGTATATAATAACAGTTTCTAAGTATCAAATTAAATATAGATGGTAATTATAGAGGATAGGTGCCCATGGCTACAGCAGCAACTCTTACCCCATTGCTAATTCGAAAGATCACTTCACCTTCCCTCAGTCCTCTATTTTTTTTTAGATCCTGCATTGAAGTACACATGTGAGCACTTGAACTAAAGTCTATAACCTAACTAGAAGTAGAAAAAATTATAAGGTTAGTTTTAATAATAAATAGTTTTGACAAACCTTCTAAAGGCTTGTCTCCTTTGCTTTTCTTCAAGCTCTCTAAGTATATAGAATAATTTCTTTTCCAATGGCCATCAACATCGCAGTGAAAATATTTGTTCTTATCAGCAGTCTTCTTAGGAGCTTCTTTCTTCAGCTTGCTTTCAAACTTTTGTTTTTTCACGGACTAATTCTTCTTTCCAATAGACTTTTTGTTGAAAGTAGAAGCCTGCTCTATAGCGAGAACCATACCCCTTTAACTCTTCAAAATCTCTTCAATAGTCACCAATATGTTCAACAATTCAGCCAAGGTGCAATCAATTTTATTCATATGGTAGTTTAGTATAAATTGCCTATATTAACTAGTAAAGAATTTTATGATCAAATCCACTTATAATTCTTTATGCATGGTCATATTGAGCTTCTCAAGCTCCTTCAAGTCCTTAATCATTATCAGATAATGATCATGGATAGACTGCCCTTCGCTTATCTTGGCATTGAAGAGTCGCTTGGATATCTCATAACACGCAGATCAACTCTCCTCACTATACAACTCTTGTAGGTGAGTCAGTATGGCTTTAGCAATCTTCATGTCCTTATGTTAGCGTTGAAGCAAAATATAGCACCGGACTTTATTATCATCATTCATCCATTTATCTAGCGCTTTTCGTTAGTCAATAATTGGATGATTTAGCAATATAGGGAGATTCTGATCGAGTACATAGCTAAGCTTTTCAAAACTCAAAATAATTTTTAAATTTTTTTTGTCAGTTTTTATAGTTAATTCTAGTTAAACGGTTGATTTTGAAGATCCAGACTAGAGGGTTGGAAGCAAACATGATGAACTGTAAAGAGTAGAGATTCTAGTTAGATATTTATAATTGATTTTTAAAATTTATTTTAGAATCTTTTAAAATAATTATGCCTCTCACTATTTTCTTGAATTTCTTATACTCTTCAAGTAGAGAAATGAAAATTCTTAATGACTAAGATTTCAAGTGGGTACTATAGTCCCACTGATATATGCATATCTCACCTAATAATTATTAATAATATACAAATCAATAAGTGGACAACTTTTATCCAATATTTTTCAAGCATGTTGCAGTGATATCCGATCTCTAAGTTATGTAGGCCTCACCTGACAGTTATTGACCCCATTCCATAGTGAAGTCAGACTCATCGTTCCAATATAAATGCAAAGTTGTTATTGGGTCTATCACAAAATAGTTATTGGGCCCAACCCCATCTTTGACTCGTGGTAGTCCTCAATGGGGACTGTGTCGGTTGTGGCTATGAGGCCGCAGGTTGCCACATCGGGGTCGCTCCAGACTCCTCCTTTGTCGGGCCAGGCCTCACCTCCCTTCAACGGGTCGACAAGATTCGAGGCAGACCCTTATTTGCCTGGGCACAGACCCTTATTTGCTTGGGGGCAATTGAGGGTTCGTCAAGGTTACAATTGAGGCTCTTACCGAGGCCAGGCTCTGATGCATTAAGAAGTATAAAGCCTCAGTCGACTTTAAGGATGAACTTGTCAAGCGTCTTCGATTGGGTTCATCAAGGATTTAGAGGACTACAAGACTCGCTTGAAGAAGATGGTCTTGAAGCTGGACCTGAGACACCTTCACCTCGATAACAATGATGAGGAGATCGGGGTGTTGTCTTCAGATGAAGACTAGATCTTCATCCTTTTTGTATTCACTTTTGGTGTATTCACCTTGACAAAATTGAAAGAAGAGTGCCCTATAAGCCAATCGTAAGTGTGTTGCGATAGGATTTTCTTTAAAATTTTTCAACTCATGAAATGATATTTATTATTTGAGGTATTGATTCATCATATTAGCTACATCTTAATATATCTAAGATTATAATGAACCCCAAAGATTAGGATAATGATTTTAGGAGACATGAATGGGTCATGCTAGTGAGACCTAAAATTCTAAAATCTTAATCTTAAATATTCCTGATCGTAGGAGCATCGAGTCAGGGATCAATGTTCCAGATAGACTGACACATCCTATGTATGCTCAATAAAGATGGTGGCAGATCTCACTAGCCACTTGTGTGAGACACTAATACAAAGATGTGGGTGCTCATTTGAGAAATGAGTCCACTGAATTGACTCGATGAAAGAGAACATCTAATTGAAGCCTTATTTACATGTCAAAGATGGTTCTCTAAGTAGAAGTTATGCAAGTGATCCTTAGATCTAAAATCATCATAAAATCTTATGCACATTAACCTATATTTTGGTTCATACCCAGACATGACATTAAGATATGTACGGGGTGTTCTGGATATGGTGGAGTGTGTATGAAGGTTGTGAGTAGGTCAATATAAAATCGATCACTTTTAGTAAGAGGAGATCGCATCCTGTGTATTCTCTATCTTAGATGACTCAGAAAAGTCTTTTGGCCAAAAGTAAAAATATTCAGGATGCAAGGATGATCGAAGGATTGAATTGTATGGTAATTTTGTTGGGAATAGTTTCCCAAAGCCAATCGTCAGTCTGTTGATGGTTGTGCTCCTTTTGTATTAGTACATGAATTATAAATAAATAAAAGTTATTTGGTATTTTTTTATCACAAATGTTTCATCTTCTAATGAACTCCTGTGTTGTGGTGAAGTCCTTAGAACTATTTAGACTCGACAAAGGAGGATTTGTCGCTTAGTCCTTAAACCTGTTCGCGACCAAATGATCCGTTGTTACCAAGGACGAAAATGTTTATCGAGCATAGGTCATTGTGTGCCATATGGGTTAGTTGTCCTCATAACCAAAGAGTGTGGAGACACTGATATGGCATACAGGTGAGATGTAATGGTACATCTGCACTGAACGTGATCAACTCCGGAGCTATTTCTGCTGTCAAGATTTGCTCCGATGGGATATAGGTATAAATATCCCTCCGACCTGAGACCATCACAGTGACTTGCAAGCAACTCACTGTACTTAGGCACTGGACTACCTGAATTTCTAATTCAGTGACGGAAGGCTGCTGGGTGTAGTCAAGTACTTGACTTGTCGGTGCATGTGTCAAGATGGGATTGACCACTCCAGTTTAGGAGCTGTATACAGTCGTGTTTCAATTTAGCAAAATCTTGGCTAGGGTAGTCTTAGTGAGGAGTCACAGGACTAATTGAGTTGAGCACGATTCGGATGATCTCATCAGGGTTGACAGTTTAACCTTGAGTCATCCTAAACACAGGGGTCAAAAGGGATGAATTATACAATAACCATATACACGTAGGTTCTGAATGTTGCGATTGTGACTATTCGACCTATCCGGTCGTCGGGTACCAATGCTAGATGGTCACTTCGATTAGTACAAGAATTGGTTCCTGTGCTACCGGCTTAGGTTCGAACCTGCGGGGTCACACACATTAGAGGTTTCTTTCTGATCTGATGGCTGATTATGAGTCTTATGTGTCTGGGACTCTATGATTGAGAATTAAGATTCTCTGATCATGAGTTCTACACATTTTGGGTACCAGGGTCAAAATTTTGAATTTCAAATTTTGAATTTGAAATTTGAACTCTTTGATCAGGGTTTCATATCGATGGTCTCTGATGCCTAATTGCCCATCAAATTTGGACTCAATATTTATGAGAGGTTTAATTAGTGATTTGATCACTAATTAACTCAATTTGATTGAGTAATTATTTTTAGATCAAGTCTAATTGAATTGGATTCAGTTTGGATTGATCCAATTAGGTTAAGTGTTGATCTAATCGCTAAGGTGGCTTAGTCCCTGATTTGATCAGGAGTTAGGTTTAGTTAATTTTTGATTTAATTAGAATTTTATTGAGCCTAATTAAGCCTAATTGTGTTGGGTTTAATCTAGTCTAATTGTGCTTAACCTATTTTAATTAGGTTGGCTCAATTTGAATCAAACCACCTTGTTTTAAATTCCCTGCGCCATCCAACTTCCTTACGCCCATTTGAATTCACGAGAAGAAATTTTCTCGTGAATTTTCTTCCACGCAAAGCTCTCTCATGCCCATATTTTTGTGCACCAATTATTTGGATTAACTTAGTTTGTTACCCATCCAAATTCAAAGGGGCTTTGAATTTGAATGGATAACCAAATAACCATGCGCCAGCTTATCCTCTTTTGTGCGTCCCATATTCCATACGAGAAATGGTTTCTCGTGAAAGTCTCCATGCACAAAAAAAAAAGGCCACGTCATCTCTTCTTTCTTGCACAAATGGATGAGGATAAGATTGGTTGGCACTTGAATTCAAATTTGATTTGAATTCAAGTGAGCAACCACCTCTTCTTATCCACTCACACGCTTTCAAAATCTCTTGCGATATTTTATAAAATGAGAAAGGGAGGGGGCATGGGCAATGAAAAAAAGAAGAGATAAGGGGCATGGGGAGGTTCTAAAAAAATTTTGAAGTGTTCAAAATTTACCGAGAGGAGAGAAAAAGGAGAGAGAAGTGGGTGCAGGGTTTTTGGTGTGTACCCTAGGGTTTCTACCTAGGGTTCAGGAAGTGAGATTGGTGTGCCACGAGTGTTGTGAGTCCACCAAATTTTAGAAAGAGATCCATCAGTCTCTCAACCAATCGTGCAGATGATTCAGAGCATCCGAAGAGTCGGCACACATCGATCGAAGGAGTTCGATCAACAACAGCCATCAAAAGGGTGAAATCACGAACTAGCATTCGTGAGGAGCCGATCAGACGGGAGCTTCATGTGGACGATCAGCAGAGGTCAGATACTAGTGTGGCTGTGACATGACGATCAGAGCCCTCCGATGGTGATCAGATTGCAGTGATCGACTACCCGTAAAAGGTGATGTGTTCTGAACACAGTACAGTAAAAAATTTACTGTTTCAAATTTGAATTTTAAATTTAAATGCATACTGTTGTATCATATTTAGATCCTAGTGTAGGGTTAATTAGTATTAATTAATGAGATTAATTAATAATTTCACTGTAAAATAGTAATTTTGAAAAAGTTTTAAAATTACCATTTTGCCCCTGTACTGAATTTTTACTTCAAATGGTATCAGAGCATGGTTCTAGAATATGATATACATATGCATGCATAGATTAAGGTGTAATCTATAAGTTTAAATTTAAAATTTAAAATTTTAAATTTAAAATTTAAAATTCAAAGATTGGAAATTCGAAATTTGAAATTTGATTGAAATCTCAAATTTGAAATTTGAAATTTGAAATTTAAAATTCAAAATTTAAAATTTAAAATTTAAAGATTGAAAATTCAAAATTTGAAATTTGGTTAAAATCTCAAATTTAAAATTTGAAATTTGAAATTTGAAATTCAAAATTT
Organism: Elaeis guineensis; assembly: GCF_000442705.2. NCBI lineage: Eukaryota > Viridiplantae > Streptophyta > Magnoliopsida > Arecales > Arecaceae > Elaeis > Elaeis guineensis. Next base: position 92,794,476 of record NC_026000.2, read on the forward strand.
AAAATTCAAAGATTGGAAATTCGAAATTTGAAATTTGGTTGAAATCTCAAATTTAAAATTTGAAATTTAAAATTTGAAATTTGAAATTTGAAATTTAAAATTTAAAATTTAAAATTTAAAATTTAAAATTTAAAATTTAAAATTCAAAATTTAAATTTTAAAATGGGTATATTTAGATATACTTGATCCAAGTAGTAAGTAATCTAATTGGGTTGGTTGCCATGGCCACCCGATCATAGGAGAAAAGTAGGATTTAAAGGCCCTCTCTTCCCATTCGATGGGATCTCCTATGGCGGTAGGGGTGCCGATGCAATTATATCCCATGTTGATGAAGCAGTGAAAGGAGTTAATTATAAAATTTATCATGAATGTGTTAGATTAGATCTAAAAAAAAATTCATAATTTATTTTAAGTTATTTTTTGTTATAAAATGAGCAATAGGATTGCTGTTTATGAAATGTGCTGACCCGTTTGTGAAATGAGTCAACACATTTGGTGAACAGAAAATAAAATCTTTCAAAATTTGAAAATTATTTTCGAAATACCAAACCCGGACCTATCAGCCCAAGTACTTAATTAAAAGAATTAAGTGTTGTCTAGTAGGTCTAGAATTGTAAATTAAGACCTAAGACAATTGCATAAACTTGTGGGTCAATGGGTTAGATGAATTAGGTCCATAATTGGGTTAGACCTAAGGTTAGCTTAAAAAATAGACTAAATGGAGTAATTGATCAAATCTAATCAAAAGTTGAATTAGATTAGGTCAAGGATACTCTAGAATCAACTTCAATAGTTGTAGTTGAATGGGTCCATGTCTTTAACTAGACCAAAATGGACTTAATTCATGGCTACGCGGTGGAACCCTATTTACTAAGTTGATCAAAATTAAAACTAATGAACCGGTTGGTGTCTAAGGTAAGTTTGACAGTTTTGACCAGTGGTTCTTAAGCGGGAGCTACTCGCATTCATTCGATCATTGACGAGTTAATGACAAATCCCCACCACTGATCTCACTTACCTGGCCAATCTGGTAAGTTAGATTTTGATTAGATCACTTGGTGATTAGAGCTCACCCATGTCATTAGGTAAATCAGTGTGACTGATTTAGGTGCTCCTAATACCAGCTTTAATTAAATCTTTTTTAATCTGACTTGGTGAAGTCAGTAGGAGGATTGAAATTGGCTGGATGATATCTTCTCTACTATCCTTTAATAAAATCCTCAAAAATTATTAGGTCCCTAAAATGATTAAGTTATAATGATAACTAAGTCAATGCCTCCCACTAAGTGAGTGATAATGAGTCCATTAGTTCAATGATCATTGGAGGCCCAAAGGCCTGGTGCTCATTGGCTAATGGAATTATCATTCATAATATAATAATTTGGTTGAGTCTTTCTGATGGTGGTTAGGTTGGCTGGCCAAAGTCGGGCCTGATCATTTATTGATCTGATTCATCAAATTAAGTCATGTTAATGGTTGGACCTAACCAGATCTTTTCAGTGGAGGCCAAAGCCTACTGATTAGGTTCTGGGGCAAAATCAATTACTAGAAGTTGTTTAGAGAAATAATTGGTTAAGAACCTATCCATAGATGCACATGGGTTGACCAACCAAAGTTGGGCTCATGTGTAGTCTGTGTAGATTCTAGTACCCATTAGGGAATTAAAGTAATTCTTCGAATTGAAGGTTTAGGCTACCAGTTTGTAAAAATATTGAGAAAAATTTTAGACTAAAGTCCAAGTCTTTAGTATTAATTTATGTACTAATAGAGGTCTGATTTTTCTTTATACAGCTATGGCCACTACCCTGTCGCTCCGGTCATTATTAGATAATGACAAGCTCATGGAACCTAATTTCGATAGCTGGTATCAAAAATTGAAAATCGTCCTTGAGCATGAGCGGATCCTTTATGTAGTAACGGATCTAGCACCTGAGGAGCCAGCTCCGAACGCTAGTAAGGTGATCCGAGACACTTACCATAAGTGGCTCAATGACCGCACCACCGTCCGATGTATTATGCTGGCAACAATGAATGACGAGTTCAGCCACAGGTTTGAGAACGCCTAGCCACAGGAGATGCTTCAAATGTTGAACGACTCCTTTGGCACGCTTGACGATGTTGAAAGGCACAAAACTAGTTGTGCCATTTTTAATGCTCGGATGAGGGATGGGGCCTCAGTCACTGATCATGTACTGTACATGATCGAGATGATTGAGCGCCTAAGCAAATTGGGTTTTCCTCTGCACGAGCAGCTCAGTAAGGATGCGATCCTTAATTCCTTGCCCAAGTCCTTCCTCCCATTCCTTACTCATTTTCGAATGACAAAGCCTGCAGTAAACTACCACAGGTTGTTGGGGTTGCTGCAGAACTTTGAGAAGGATCATTAGCTCCATAAGGAGTCGATGAATATAGTGGGAGGGTCTTCTTCTCGTCGTCGACCCTTTGGGAAGGGGAAGAAGAACAAGAAGAAGAAGAACAAGAAGGTACAGCCTCATGCTGGGACGGTTGCACAGGGTCAGATCAAGAAGCGCAAGCCCGACCAGAGCCAAGCGGAGTGCTTCTTTTGCAAGAAGCAGGGGCATTAGAAGAGGAACTATCCTCAATACATTGCCTCCCTGGATCCGAATAGGTCGAAGAAGAAGCAAGGTAATTATATGATAACTCCTTGCAACTTTTTCATTTGTGATACTACTGTCTGGGTATTGGATACCGAAAGCCCTTATCATATTTATAATTCGATGCGGGGTCTACAGGTCAGTAGGAGATTTGATGAAGGCGAGAGGTTCCTGAACGTTGGAGATGGAAGCAAAGTTCCACTTCTAGCTTTAGGAATCATAAGTCTTGTAATCAATTCTCGTAATATAATTCTGAGTGAATGTCACTATTGTCCAAGCTTTTTATTAAATATTATTTCTGTAGGCCTTTTGACCATATACGGTTATGATTTTTTAATAAAAAAAAATATTTGCAATATCATTTTGAATGGTGTTACAATATTTGTTGGACAATTAAATAATGAAATTTACTTACTATCACAGCTTGTTAGTGTGGTTCAAAACTTCGGTGAACGCCCTAGAATAGATAATATGTCAGAAGTCTATCTTTGGTACTGTAGGCTAGGTCATATCAATAAGAACAGGATAAACAGGTTGGCTCAAGAAGGAATTCTTGAACTTGATGATTGTGAATCACTTCCAACCTGTGAGTCTTGTCTTCTTGAAAAGATGACCAAGTCACCTATTATTAGAAAAGGTGAGCGAGCCAGTGAACTCTTGGGTCTGGTACATTCTGATGTATGTGGACCTATGAGCTCAAGTGCAAGAGGAGGATATTTCTACTTCATAACCTTCACAGACGACCTATCGAGGTATGGGTATGTCTTCTTAATAAAGCATAAGTCGGAGTCGTTTGAAATGTTCAAACTATTCCGAAATGAGGTAGAAAAACAAACTGAAAAGTGTATTAAAATTCTTCGATCTGATCGAGGAGGTGAATACCTTTCCAATGAGTTTCTGACATATCTAGGAGAGAATGGGATTCTCTCTCAGTGGACTCCTCCTGGAACACCACAACATAATGGTGTGTCTGAAAGAAGAAATCGGACCTTATTGGACATGATTCGATCCATGATGTGGTTTGCTGATCTGCCGATCTCCCTCTGGGGATATGCGCTCGAGTCGGCTTGTTATCTTCTAAATAGAGTTCGAGTAAGTCTGTAGCCAAAACGCCATATGAGATATGGATAGGACGTAAGCGAGTACTCTCGCACCTTAGGGTTTGGGGGTGTCCGGCTTATGTTAAACGTTTAATTACAGACAAGCTTGGACCTAGGTCTGACAAGTGTAATTTTATAGGAGACCCAAAAGAGACCGAAGGGTATTATTTCTACCTTGCTGATGAGCAAAAGGTGTTTGTCAGCCTTAAGGCAATCTTTTTAGAAAAAGAGTTCCTTAGTGAAGGAACTATTACCTCTAAGGTCAAACTTGACGAAGTTCGACAGGTGGAAAAACTGACACATGTTACTGAACCTGAACCAGATTTGATTAGATCAGATTCGGAGCCCATTGATTATGCACCCTTAAGGCGGTCTGATAGAGTACCACATCAACCGGACAGATACTATGATTTCTTGGTCCGGGATGGTGATCCTGTCGAACTTGATGAAAACGATGAGGATCTGATCACCTACATGGATGCAATACAGAGACCTAACTCTGAAAAATGGCTAGAGGCCATGAAATCCGAAATGGAGTCCATGAAGGTCAACGATGTGTGGACATTAGTTGACTCACCTGAAGGAGTGAAACCCATAGGGTGTAAGTGGGTCTTCAAGAGGAAGAGGAGCACAGACGAAAAGGTGGAGACCTATAAAGTCTGGTTGGTTGCCAAGGGATATCGTTAACGTTATGGTATAGACTATGACGAGATATTTTCTCCTGTGGCAATGCTCAAATCCATTCGGATTATGCTTGCGATGGCTGCCCATCTAGACTATGAAATCTGGCAGATGGATGTGAAGATAGCTTTCCTAAACGGAGAGCTGGACGAAGAGGTGTATATGATACAACTTGAAGGGTTCACATCCACAGATGAGTCTAAGGTATGCAAGCTACAAAGGTCCATTTATGGACTTAAGCAGGCATCTCGGAGTTGGAACATATGTTTTGATAGGACAATCAAAACGTATGGCTTCGTTAAGAATGGAGAAGAGCCCTGTATTTATAAGTGGGCTAATGGTCCAATAGTAGTATTTCTTGTATTGTATGTGGATGATATTTTCTTAATCAAAAATGATGTCCCTGCATTACAGGGAATAAAGATTTGACTATCGTCACAGTTCTCCATGAAGGATCTGGGAGAAGCTTCCTACATCCTAAGGATGAGGATCTATAGGGATAGATCCAAAAGGTTGCTTGACTTATCCCAGTCCACGTACATTGATACTATGCTGAAAAGGTTCAGCATGGAGAATTCCAAGAAAGTATTGGGAAATGTGTTCCAAAAAGCCAATCATCAAGCTATTGACGGTTGAGCAACCAAGTATTGTAATTAATTTGTTAATAAATAAAATATATTTAGCATCTTCATCATAAGCTTTCATCTTCTAATGAAGTCCGTTGTTATGATGAAGTCTTAGGACTATTTAAGTTCGATAAAGAGAGGATTTATCGATTAGTCCTTAAAACTGTTCACGACCAAATGATAAGCTGTTAATAAGGACGACAGCTTCTATCGAGCATAGGTCGCTGTAGGCCATATGAGTTGGTTGTCCTCTTAACCAAGGAGTGTGGAGACACTGGTATGGCATACAGATGAGATGTAAGGGTACATCGTCATTGAACGTGACCAACTCCAGAGTATTCTGCTGTCGAGAATGTCTCTGATGGGATATAGGTATAAGTGTCCCTTAGACTTGAGATCGCCTCAGTGACTTGCAAGCAACTCACTGTGCTTTGGTACTGGACTAACTGAATTTTTAATTCAGAGATGGAAGGCTTCTGGGCACAGTCAAGTACTTGCGAAGTCAGAGTGTGATTGAGATGGGATTGACCACTCCAAGAGTTGGAGAAGAATGAGTCGCTGTATTTCAATTTAGCAAAACCTTGGCCAGGGTAATCCATCAGATAGATTTGATATTTTGAAATACAATGTGGACAACCTGATCAGAGTTGACAGTTGAACTCTGGGGTATCCTATGATCATTTTGGTCAAGGGGATGAATTATATAAAAACTATATCCGCATGAGTTCTAAGGATGTTGTTCTACATATTCGACCTATCCGGTCGTCGGGTACCATTGCTAGATGGTCACTTCGATTGGTATAGAAATTTATTTCTGTGCTACCGGCTTAGGTTCGGACCTATGAGATCACACACATTAGAGTTCATGATCCGATTGGATGGTTGATCAACGATTGAGAATCGTTCTAGGGTTAAATGATCAATACGATTGACATTTAACCCAGTGCAAGTGTTGCAGGAGGATCGATTAGCAATTCGATTGCTAATTGGCTTAATTTGATTAAGTCAATGGGCTGAGATTAAGTTTAATTAAATATGATTTAATTAAATTTGGTTTGGGCTTGATTGGATCAAGTCCAATTGGTTTATTGGATAAGCCAAGTATAAGGAAAAACTAGTCCTAGTTCAACTAGGACTTGGGTCAATCTAATTTCTAATTTGATTAGAAAATTAAATAAGATTTAAATCTAATTTAATCTGATTAAATTAGGTTCTTAATTGGGTTAAGATCTATTTTAATTAGGTTGATCTAATTTTGATTTGATTTGGTTTGGGAAACCAAATTAAAATAAGTCATAAGATAGAATCCTAGTAAGACTAGGATTCCACCTTGCACCACATAAGCCTTCCCCACGCCCTCTCTCTTATTCAACATCAATCTCCACTTATTTTGTGTGACAAAAGCCCTCTCCCAGGTCTCTCCCACGTTCACAAAAGGTTTCCTCTCTTCTTTCTTATATGGAAGGTGGTTTGGATCAAATCAAAAAGGAATAAGTTTGGATTTCAAATTCTATGAGATAGAGTTTTAGAAATCCAAAACTCTTTCAATTTTGCACCAAATTTATCCAAATTTTTTTTGAAATTTTCATAAATTTTAGGGTACACATTGTGCACCCTTTGCTGGTGATCCATGCACAAAAATATGGAGGAGGTGCTCAAGAGTTGGGCACCCCTTAACTTGCCATGTTTGGATAAGCCTTGACTAGGTATTTGACCTAGACAAGAACTCTATCATATCTCTTTGTATAAAATGAGTTTCTTCATGAAAGTTTAGGAGAAGATAGAGATTTGAGAGACCTTTGTTTCATCAAAAAATTAGAGAGAAATACCTTTGGGTCATGGAGATATAGAAGACACAAGTTAGGGTGTCTAGAGAGAAAAACGTGAAGAAAAAGAGGGTCTTCTTCTAGGATTTTTTTGTTTTCATATCTTTCCTCCCTTCATCTTGAGTTTTCTGAGAGTGTCTCAGATCTGAAACTCCTCCTTTTACTTTCCAACTTTGAAAGAGTCCAAATCAAGAAGAAGGAGGCACCTGATCAATCATCAAAGAAGGATCAGCGCAGTACTAGCATACTATGCTGATTTCCTAAAGTAGGACTTCTGATCGAGATTCGTGGGCTCGTGTGGACGACTCTTAGAGGTCGGATGCATGTGCGGCTTGCAACATCATCCTTAAGTCCGGATCAGTGAGGTTAGAGCGTCTAACTTGCAAGGTAATAGATCTGATCTATTGTTTAATACATACATTAGATGTGGTATAGAAACATGTTGATATGATCAACATGTAGTTCATGCTATATTTGTATATTTTAATTTATGATTTAATGCTATGTAATAATCATGTAATAGGATCTTAGATTTAGAGATTCTCTGATTTTAAAAAATAAATTTTAATTTATTTTAGTCTTCCGCTGTATGATCTTGAAAAAGTTTCAAGATCTAACCCTGAAATCCTAGATCTGGTTCCTACAATTGGTATCAGAGCCTAGATTCTTTATTACATGATTATTTATATATGCTTAGATTATTTCTTAGATTAGATCTAATTTATAATCTGATTATTAAATCTAAAATTAAAATTTTAGATCAATCACGAACTGCAAGGTTGTCCTGCTGTAAGGTTTACCCCTTACAGTGCAAAGGTTGTCCTAGTTTGTGTAGATCTATCTTTAATCATAAATTTGTTAGATATGATCTAGATTAAATTTATGATTTATTAGATTTAAAAGATATTTAAATCTAAAATAAAATCTCTTTGTTAATAATTTTTGTGTAAAAAAATTATTTAAAGTTGAAATTGTTTCAATTACATGAACCTGTTTAGATTAGATCTAAAGTAGTTTCATGTTTATTTCACTTGTATCTTGATTATGAATCAAACATGCAATATGGTTGGTAGAATCATATTGTAAAATTATTTTATAAATATGAAAATTATTTTTTGAAAAGTCGAACCCAACCCTCAGCCCAAAACTTAATTAAGAATTAAGAAGTTGTTTGATTAGGTTCTAGGATTGTGAATTGAAGAACCTAAGACACAAATCATAACACATTGGGTTAATGGGTTAGTAGGAATTAGGTCCATTAATTAGGTTAGACCTATGGTTAGATTAAAGATGGACTTAATTAGAGAATTGACTGAATCTAATCAATTGTTGTCTTAGATTAGGTCAAGGATTCTCTAGATCAATTACAATAGTTGTAGTTGGTCAAGTCCATATCTTTAACGAGAACCAAATGGACTTGATTCTTAGCTAAGCGGTCTAGCACGAACTGTTAGGTTGATCTAATCGAAACTAATTAAACCAGTTGGTGTCTAAGGTAAACCAGACTGGTGGTTTTTAATTGGGAGCCCGCTTACCTGGCCATTTCTGATGGTGTCTAAGGCAAGCTTTGGCAGACCCTCCCACTGATCGAACTTACCTGGCCTCTTGGTGAAATTATGTTTTGATCGGATCACTTGACTATTCGAGCTGACCCATGTCAGCTAGGTAAATCAGTGTGACTGATTTAGGTACTCCTAGACCAGCCCTTTTAATGGTCTCCCTTAAGCTGACTTGGTGAAGCCAGTGGAAGGATCATAATAAGCTGGTTCATCTGACCTCATCCTCTATATTATTTAAATTCTCTAAAATTATTAGGTCCTTAAAATGACAAAGTTATGGAGATAACTGAGTCATAACCTCCCATTAAGGTGTTTGATAATGAGTCTATTAACTCAATAATCATTGCAGACCCAAAGGCCTGGTGCTTGTTGACTAATGAAATTATCATTCATCATTTGACGACTTGGAAGTGTCTCTCTAATGGTGGTTAGGTGAGCCAACCAAAGTTGGGCTTAATCATTCGTTGGTTAGATACACCAAGTATGATCATGTTAATGGTTGGACCTAATCGGATCCTTGTAGTGGAGGCCAAAGCCTACTGATTAGGTTTCTGGGGCAAAATTAAAATTACTAGAAATTGTTTAGAGAAACAATTGGTTATGAACCTACCCTTAGATGTACATGGGTTGACCAACCAAAGTTGAGCTTGTGTGCAGTCTAAGTGGATTCTAGTACCCACTAAGAAATTAGGGTAATTCCTCGAATTGGAGGTAGAGGCTACCAATTCGAATAAAATAGTGGGAGAAACCTTTTGATTAAAGTCCAAATCCTTAGGTTTAATGAATCAATTACTAATTAGGTTATGGTTCTCCTTTGTGCAAATATGGCCACTTTCCTATCGCTCCGATCATTATTGGACAATGATAAATTGATGGGACCCAACTTCGATAGCTGGTATCGAAAGTTGAAGATAGTCCTGGAGCATGAATGGATCCTATATGTGATAATGGATCCTGCACCTGAGGAGTCAGCTGCCAATGCACGTGGAACAGTCAGAGACACTTACCAGAAGTGGCTCAGTGACCGGACCATGGTGCGCTGTATCATGCTGGCTGCCATGAGCGATGAGTTCGGTCATAGATTCGAGACGGCTCAACCAAAGGACATGCTTCAAGTGTTGGAGGATGCCTTTGGCACACCCGATGACGTGGAGAGGCACAAGACTAGTTGTGCCATCTTCAACACCAAAATGCAGGATGGTGCCTCTGTTACTGATCATGTATTGTATATGATCGAGCTGATGGAATGATTGAGCAAGCTCAGCTTTTCTTTGCATGAGCAGCTTGGGAAAGATGCAATACTGAACTTACTGCCCAAGTCTTATCTCCCATTCCTCACTCATTATAGAATGACAAAGCCTGAAGAGAACTACCACGGGTTACTGGGGTTGCTTCAGAACTTTGAGAAGGATCACTAACTTCACAAGGAGTCGGTGAACTCAGTGGGAGGTTCGTCTTCTGGTTCTCGACCCTTTGAGAAAGGAAGAAGAACAAGAAGAAGAAAGTGAAGAAGGTGTAAGTTCAGGCTGGGACATCAGTGCAGAGCCAGACCAAAAAGATCAAGCCTGATAAGAGTCTATTCTACTGGCAAACACCCTAGATTAGATAGTGTGTCAGATATCTACTTATGGCACTGTAGGCTAGGTCATATAAACAAGAACAGAATAAACAGGTTGACTCAAGAGGGAATCCTCGAAGTCAGTGATTGTGAATCACTTCCAACCTGTGAGTTCTGTCTTCTTGGTAAAATGACCAAGTCATCTTTTACTGGAAAAGGTGAGAGAGCTACTGAGCTCTTGGGCCTAGTACATACTGATGTTTGCAGGCCCATGAGCACCAGTGCTAGAGGTGGATATTTCTACTTCATAACTTTCACGGATGACCTATCCCGATATGGATATGTCTATCTGATGAAACATAAGTCAGATTCATTTGAAATGTTCAAACGATTCTGAAGTAAAGTAGAAAAACAAACAGGAAGAGTATTAAAACTCTTCGATCTGATCGAGGAGGAGAATACCTTTCTAGTGAATTTTTTACATATCTAGAAGAGAATGGGATTCTCTCTCAATGAACTCCTCCAGGACACCACAGCATAATGGTGTGTCTGAAAAGAGGAATCGGACTCTATTAGACATGGTCCGATCCATGATGGGTTTTGCTAGCTTGCCGATATCTTTCTGGGGATATGCACTCGAATCGGCCTGTTATCTGTTAAATAGGGTTCCAAGTAAGTCTGTAATTAAGACTCCATATGAGATATGGACGGGACGTAAGCCAGCACTTTCACACTTTAGGGCCTGGGGGTGCCTGGCCTATGTCAAACGATTAGTCACAGACAAACTTGGACCTAGGTCTGACAAATGCTCATTCATAGGGTACCCCAAAGAGACAAAAGGATATTTTTTCTACCATGCTGATGAACAAAAGGTGTTCGTCAGCCTTAAGGCAATCTTTTTAGAAAAGGAGTTCCTTGGTGAAGGAACCATTGCCTCTAAGGTTGAACTTGATGAAGTTCAACTGGTAGAAGGACCGACACCAATAGCTGAACCTGAGTCGGATATGATTAGATCAGATCCGGAGTCCAATATACCTGCACCATTAAGGCGATCCGGTAGAGTACCGCGTCAGCCGGACAGATACTATAGTTTTTTGGTCCGAGACGGTGATCCCATCGAACTTGATGAGAATAATGAGGATCCGATCACCTATATGGATGCAATGCAGAGACCTGATTTCGAGAAATGGCTTGAAGCCATGAAATCCAAAATGGAGTCCATGAAGGTCAACGATGTATAGACATTGGTTGAACCACCTGAAGGGGTTAAACCCATTGGGTGTAAATGGGTCTTCAAAAGGAAGAGGGGCGCAGACAGAAAGGTGGAGACCTATAAAGCCTGTCTGGTCGCCAAGGGGTATCATCAACGTTATGGTATTGACTATGACGAGATTTTTTTCCTGTGGCAATGCTCAAATCCATTCGGATAATGCTTGCAATAGCTGCCCATCTGGATTATGAGATCTGACAGATGGATGTAAAGACAACTTTCCTGAATGGAGAGCTGACTGAAGAGGTGTATATGATACAACCTGAGGGGTTTATATCCACAGATGAGTCCAAGGTGTGCAAGCTTCAGAGATCCATTTATGGACTGAAGCAAGCTTCTCGAAGTTGGAACATGCATTTTAATAAGGTGATCAAAACGTATGGCTTCATTAAGAATGGAGAAGAGCCCTGCATCTATAAATGGGCAAATGGTCCAGTTGTGATATTCCTTGTCTTGTACGTGGATGACATTCTCTTAATCAGGAATGACTTCCCCGCACTACAGGAAATAAAAGTTTGGTTGTCATCACAGTTCTCCATGAAGGACTTGGGTGAAGCATCCTACATCCTAGGGATGAAGATCTATAGGGATAGATCTAAAAGGATGCTTGGGTTATCTCAGTCCATGTACATAGACACTGTGCTGAAGAGGTTCAGCATGAAGAATTTCAAGAAGGGCTATCTACCGATAGGCCATGGAATTTTTCTCTCTAAGAAGGATTGTCCGACAACTCCTGAAGAGAGAGAGCGTATGAGTAGAGTCCCATATGCTTCAGCCGTGGGATCTATCATGTACGCCATGACATGTACAAGACTAGATGTGGCATACTCACTAGGAGTAGTGAGTAGATACCAATCTGGTCCTGGAGAAAATCATTAAAAAGTGATCAAAGCCATCCTTAAGTATTTGAGAAATACTAAGGACCAATGGTTGGTTTATAGCGAGTCAGATCTGAAACTTATGGGGTTCATAGACTCCAGCTTCCAATCTGACCATGATGATAGCAGGAGCGTGTCGGGTTATATCTTTACTCTGAATGATGGAGCCATCTGCTGGAAGAGTTCCAAGCAGCATACTGTGGCAGACTCTGTTTGTGAAGCAGAGTACATCGCAGCATCGGATGCCGCGAAGGAAGCTGTATGGCTGAGAAAATTCATCAACGAGCTCGAAGTAGCACCCTCCCTCGATGGTCCGGTACTGCTCTACTACGACAGCACTGGTGCCATAGCTCAGGAGAAGGAACCCAAAGCACATCAGCGGATGAAGCACATCTTGCACCGCTTCCACCTGGTCGAGAGATCGTGGATCGAGGTGACGTCGACCTTCAAAAGATCGATGGAAAGGAGAACCTGGCCGACCACTTCACTAAAGCCCTGGCGATAAAGGAGTTCGACAACCACAAGTCGAAGATGGGTATTAGATACTGTGCCGAGTGGCTTTAGGACAAGTGGGAGTTGTTGGGAAATGTGTCCCAAAAAACCAATCGTCAAGCTATTGACGGTTGAGCAACCAAGTATTGTAATTGATTTGTTAATAAATAAAATATATTTGGTATCTTCATCATAAGCTTTCATCTTCTAATGAACTTCGTTGTTATGAGGAAGTCCTTAAGACTATTTAAGTTCGATAAAGAGAGAATTTATCGATTAGTCCTTAAAACTATTCACGATCAAATGATAAGCTGTTAATAAGGACGACAGCTTCTATCGAGCATAGGTCGCTGTAGGCCATATGGGTTGGTTGTCCTCTTAACTAAGGAGTGTGGAGACACTGGTATGGCATACAGGTGAGATGTAAGGGTACATCGTCATTGAACGTGACCAACTCCAGAGTATTCTGCTGTCGAGAATGTCTCTGATAGGATATAGGTATAAGTATCCCTTAGACTTGAGATCGCCTCAGTGACTTGCAAGCAACTCACTGTGCTTTGGTACTGGACTAACTGAATTTCTAATTCAGGGATGGAAGGCTTCTGGGCACAGTCAAGTACTTGCGAAGTCAGAGTGTGATTGAGATGGGATTGATCACTCCAAGAGTTGGAGAAGAATGAGTCGCTGTATTTCAATTTAGCAAAACTTTGGCCAGGGTAATCCATCAGATGGATTTGATATTTTGAAATACAATGTGGACAACCTGATCAGAGTTGACAGTTGAACTCTGAGGTTCCTATGATCAGTTTGGTCAAGGGGATGAATTATATGAAAACTATATCCGCATGGGTTCTAAGGATGTTGTTCTACACATTCGACCTATCCGATCGTCGGGTACCATTGCTAGATGGTCACTTTGATTGGTACAAAAATTTATTCCTGTGCTACCGGCTTAGGTTCGAACCTATGAGGTCACACACATTAGAGTTCATGATCCGATCGGATGGTTGATCGATGATTGAGAATCGTTCTAGGGTTAAATGATCAATACGATTGACATTTAACCCAGTGCAAGTGTTGCAGAAGGATCGATTAGCAATTCGATTGCTAATTGGCTTAATTTGATTAAGCCAATAGGCTGAGATTAAGTTTAATTAAATATGATTTAATTAAATTTGGTTTGGACTTGATTGGATCAAGTCCAATTGATTTATTGGATAAGCCAAGTGCAAGAAAAAACTAGTCCTAGTTCAACTAGGACTTGGGTCAATCTAATTTCTAATTTGATCAGAAAATTAAATCAGATTTAAATTTAATTTAATCTGATTAGATTAGGTTTTTAATTGGGTTAAGATCTATTTTAATTAGGTTGATCTAATTTTGGTTTGATTTAGTTTGGGAAACCAAATTAAAACAAGTCATAAGATAGAATCCTAGTAAGACTAGGATTCCACCTTGCGCCACATAAGCCTTCCCCACGCCCTCTCTCTTATTCAATGCCAATCTCCACTTATTTTATGCGATAAAAGCCCTCTCTTAAGTCTCTCCCACGTTCACAAAAGGTTTCCTCTCTTCTTTCTTATATGGAAGGTGGTTTGGATCAAATCAAAAAGGAATAAGTTTGGATTTCGAATTCTATGAGATAGAGTTTTAGAAATCCAAAACTCTTTCAATTTTGCACTGAATTTATCCAAATTTTTTTTGAAATTTTTGTGGCTTTTAGGGTACACATTGTGCACCCTTTGCTGGTGATCCATGTATGAAAATATGGAGGAGGTGCTCAAGAGTTGGGTGCCCCTTAACTTGCCATGTTTGGATAAGCCTTGACTAGGTATTTGACCTAGACAAGGACTCTATCATATCTCTCTGTATAAAATGGGTTTCTTCATGAAATTTTAGGAGAAGATAGAGATTTGAGATACCTTTGTGCAATCCAAAAATTAGAGATAAATACCTTTGGGTCGTAGAGATATAGAAGATGCAAGTTAGGGTGTCTAGAGAGAAAAACGTGAAGAAGAAGAGGGTCTTCTTCTTGGGTTTTTTTGTTTTCATATCTTTCCTCCCTCCATCTTGAGTTTTCTTAGAGCATCTCAGATCTGAAACTCCTCTTTTTACTTTCCATCTTTAGAAGAGTCCAAATCAAGAAGAAGGAGGCCCCTGATCAACCGTCAAAGAAGGATCAGCGCAGTACTAGCATACTGTGCTGATTTCCTGAAGCAGGACTTCTGATCGATATTCGTGGGCTCGTGTGGACGACTCTTAGAGGCTGGACGCATGTGCGGCTTGCAACATCATCCTTAAGTCCGGATCAGTGAGGTTAGAGCATCTAACTTGCAAGGTAATAGATCTGATCTATTGTTTAATACATACATTAGATGTGGTATAGAAACATGTTGATATGATCAACATGTAGTTCATGCTATATTTATATATTTTAATTTCTGATTTAATGCTATGTAATAATCATGTAATAAGATCTTACATCTAGAGATTTTTTGGTTTTAGAAAATAAATTTTGATTTATTTTAGTCTTCCACTGTATGATCTTGAAAAAGTTTCAAGATCTAACCCTGAAATCCTAGATCTGGTTCCTACAGAAAGGCTATCTACCGATAGGCCATGGAATTTCTCTCTCGAAAAGGGATTGTCCGACAACACCTTAAGAGAGAGAGCGTATGGGTAGGATTCCATATGCTTCGACAGTGGGATCTATCATGTACGCCATGATATGTACACGATCAGATGTGGCATACTCACTAGGGTAGTGAGTAGATACCAATCTGATCCAGGGGAGAATCACTGGAAGGTTGTTAAAACCATCCTGAAGTATTTAAGAAATACTAAGGACCAGTGGCTTGTATATGGTGAATCGGACTTGAGACTTATAGGGTTTACAGACTCTAGTTTTCAGTCTGATCGCGATGACAGCAAGAGTGTGTCAGGATTTATTTTTACCCTTAATAGTGGGGCTGTCTGCTGGAAGAGTTTCAAGCAGCACACTGTGGCTGATTCAGTATGTGAGGCAGAGTATATTGCTGCATCAGATGCTGCTAAAGAAGCGGTGTGGCTGAGAAAATTCATCACCAAGCTCAGAGTAGCACCCTCCCTTGTTGGTCCAATTTGCTCTACTGTGACAGCTCTGGAGCCATTGCTCAAGCGAAGGAACCGAAGGCACACCAGCGGACGAAGCATATTCTGCGCAGCTACCATCTCATCCGAGAGATCGTGGATTGAGGTGACGTCGACCTTCAGAAGATCGACGGGAAGGAGAACCTGGCCGACCCATTCACTAAAGCCATTGCGGTGAAGGAGTTCAACGACTACAAGTCAAAGATGGGTATTAGATACTACACCGATTGGCTTTAGGCCAAGTGGGAGATTGTTGAGAATAGTGTCCCAAAGCCAATCGTCAGCCTGTTGATGGTTGTGCTCCTTTTGTATTAGTACATAAATTATAAATAAATAAAAATTATTTTGGTATTTTTTCATCATAAATGTTTCATCTTCTAATGAACTCCTGTGTTGTGGTGAAGTCCTTAGGACTATTTAGACTCGACAAAGGAGGATTTGTCGCTTAGTCCTTAAACCTGTTCGCGACCAAATGATACGTTGTTACCGAGGACGACAACGTTTATCGAGCATAGGTTGTTGTGTGCCATATGGGTTGGTTGTCCTCATAACCAAAGATTGTGGATACATTGGTATGGCATACAGGTGAGATGTAATGGTACATCTGCACTGAACGTGACCAACTGCGGAGCTATTTCTGCTGTCAAGATTTACTCCGATGGGATATGGATATAAATGTCTCTCCGACCTGAGACCGCCACGATGACTTGCAAACAACTCACTGCACTTAGGCACTGGACACCTGAATTTTTAATTCAGTGATGGAAGGCTACTGGGTGTAGTCAAGTACTTGACTTGTCAGTGCGTGTGTCAAGATGGGATTGACCACTCCAGTTTAGGAGCTGTGTATAGTCATGTTTCAATTTAGCAAAATCTTGGCCAGGGTAGTCTTAGTGAGGAGTCACAGGACTAATTGAGTTGAGCATGATTCGGATGATCTCATCAGGGTTGACAGTTTAACCCTGAGTCATCCTAAACATAGGGGTCAAAAGGGATGAATTATACGGTAACCATATTCACGTAGGTTCTGAATATTGCGATTGCGACTATTCGACCTATCCGATCATCGGGTACCATTGCTAGATGGTCACTTTGATTAGTACAGGAATTGGTTCCTGTGCTACCGGCTTAGGTTCGAACCTGCGGGGTCACACACATTAGAGGTTTCTTTCTGATCTGATGGCTGATTATGAGTCTTATGTGTCTGAGACTCTATGATTGAGAATTAAGATTCTCTGATCATGAGTTCCACACATTTTGGGTACCGAGATCAAAATTTTGAATTTCAAATTTTGAATTTGAAATTTGAACTCTTTGATCAGGGTTTCATATCGATGGTCTCTGATGCCTAATTGCCCATCGAATTTGGACTCAATATTTATGAGAGATTTAATTAGTGATTTGATCGCTAATTAACTCAATTTGATTGAGTAATTATTTTTAGATCAAGTCCAATTGAATTGGATTCAGTTTGGATTGATCCGATTAGGTTAAGTGTTGATCTAATCACTAAGGTGGCTTAGTCCCTGATTTGATCAGGGGTTAGGTTTAGTTAATTCCTGATTTGATTAGAATTTTATTGAGCCTAATTAAGCCTAATTGTGTTGGGTTTAATCTGGTCTAATTGTGTTGGGAATAGTGTCTCAAAACCAATCGTCAGCCTGTTGACGGTTGTGCTCCTTTTTGTATTAGTACATGAATTATAAATAAATAAAAGTTATTTTGATATTTTTTCATCACAAATGTTTCATCTTCTAATGAACTCCTGTGTTGTGGTGAAGTCCTTAGGATTATTTAGACTCGACAAAGGAGGATTTGTCGCTTAGTCCTTAAACATGTTCGCGACCAAATGATACGTTGTTACCAAGGATGACAACGTTTATCGAGCATAGGTCGTTGTGTGCCATATGGGTTGGTTGTTCTCATAACCAAAGAGTGTGGAGACACTGGTATGGCATATAGGTGAGATGTAATGGTACATCTGCACTGAACGTGACCAACTCCGGAGCTATTTCTGCTGTCAAGATTTGCTCCAATGAGATATGGGTATAAATGTCCCTCCGATCTGAGACCGTCACGGTGACTTGCAAGCAACTCACTGCACTTAGGCACTGGACTACCTGAATTTCTAATTCAGTGACGGAAGGTTACTGGGTGTAGTCAAGTACTTGACTTGTCGGTGCGTGTGTCAAGATGGGATTGACCACTCCAGTTTAGGAGCTGTGTACAGTCGTGTTTCAATTTAGCAAAACCTTGGCCAGGGTAGTCCTAGTGAGGAGTCACAGGACTAATTGAGTTGAGCATGATTCGGATGATATCATCAGGGTTGACAGTTTAACCCTGAGTCGTCCTAAACACAGGGGTCAACAGGGATGAATTATACGATAACCATATTCACGTAGGTTCTGAATGTTGCAATTGTGATTATTTGACCTATCCGATCGTCGGGTACCATTGCTAGATGATCACTTCAATTAGTACAGGAATTGGTTCCTGTGCTACCGGCTTAGGTTCGAACCTGCAGGGTCACACACATTAAAGGTTCCTTTCTGATCTGATGGCTGATTATGAGTCTTATCTATCTGAGACTCTATGATTGAGAATTAGGATTCTCTAATCATGAGTTCCACACATTTTGGGTACCAGGATCAAAATTTTGAATTTCAAATTTTGAATTTGAAATTTGAACTCTTTGATCAGGGTTTCATATCGATGGTCTCTGATGCCTGATTGCCCATCGAATTTGGACTCAATATTTATGAGAGATTTAATTAGTGATTTAATCACTAATTAACTCAATTTGATTGAGTAATTATTTTTAGATCAAGTCCAATTGAATTGGATTAGTTTGGATTGACCCGATTAGGTTAAATGTTGACCTAATCGCTAAGGTGGTTTAGTCCCTGATTTGATCAGGGGTTAGGTTTAGTTAATTCCTGATTTGATTAGATTTTATTGAGCCTAATTAAGCCTAATTATATTGGGTTTAATCTGGTCTAATTGTGCTTAACCTATTTTAAACTAGGTTGGCTCAATTTGAATCAAACCACCTTGTTTTAAATTCCCTGCGACACCCAACTTCCTTGCACCCATTTGAATTCACGAGAAGAAACTTCTCGTGAAATTTTTCTCATGCAAAACCCTTCCCCACACCCTCATTTGTGCACCATATGGATGGATAAAATAATTAGTTAGCCATTCAAATTCAAAGCATGTTTGAATTTGAATGGATAACTTATCACTTGCCCTTTCATCCTTATCCATTTTTTGCGCCACATTACTTACACGAGAAAAGGTTTCTTGTGAAATATTTTCCATGCACAAAGAACCACACCCCTTCTCTTCTCACATCCAAAAGGATAGGGATAAGTTGATTTTCGTTTGAATTCAAATTTGATTTGAATTTAAATGTGTAACCTCTTGTCTTTATCCTCTCACGCGGATAAGACACGTTCGACATTGTTTTAAAAAGAGAAGAAAGATGGGACGTGCGTAGAAATTTTAAGAGAGAAACTTTGAGGCGTGAGGAAGGCTTCTGCATAAGGTGAAGGTCCAAAACCTTTCGAGAGAAAAAGAAAGAAAAGAGAGAAAATTGGGTGCAGGGTTTTTGGTGTGTACCCTAGGGTTTCTACCTAGGGTTTGGGAAGTGAGATTGGTGTGCCACGAGTGTCGTGAGTCCACCAAATTTTAGGGAGAGATCCATCAGCCTCTCAAGAAATTGTGCAGATGATCCAGAGCATCCGAAAAGTCAGCACACATCGATCGAAGGAGTTCGATCAACATCTGCCATCAAAAGGGTGAAATCACGAACTAGTATTCGTGAGGAGCTGATCAGACGGGAGCTTCATGTGGACGATCCGCAGAGGCCAGATATTTGTGTGGCTGTGATGTGACGATCAGAGCCCCCCGACGGTGATCAGATTACGGTGATCGACTATCCGTAAAAGGTGATGTGTTCTGAACACAGTACTGTAAAACGTTTACTAATTCAAATTTGAATTTCAAATTTAAATGTATGCTGTTGTATTATATTTAGATCCTAGTGTAGGGTTAATTAGTATTAATTAATGAGATTAATTAATAATTTTACTGTAAAATAGTAATTTTAAAAAAATTTTAAAATTATCATTTTGCCCCTGCACTAAATTTTCGCTTCAAATGGTATCAGAGCCAGGTTCTAGAATATGATATACATATGCATGCATAGATTAAGGTGTAATCTATAAGTTTAAATTTGAAATTTAAAATTCAAAATTTAAAATTCAAAAAAATTTGAAATTTGAAATTTAAAATTTGAAAATTGTTAGAAGTTTCAAATTTGAAATTCAAAATTTAAAATTTGATTGAAATCTCAAATTTGAAATTTGAAATTTGAAATTCGAAATTTAAAATTTGAAATTTAAAATTCAAAATTTGAAATTTGAAATTTGATTGAAATCTTAAATTTGAAATTTGAAATTTGAAATTCGAAATTTGAAATTTGAAATTCAAAATTCAAAATTTAAAATTCAAAGATTGGAAATTCGAAATTTGAAATTTGGTTGAAATCTCAAATTTAAAATTTAAAATTTAAAATTTGAAATTTGAAATTTAAAATTCAAAATTTAAATTTTGAAATTGGTATATTTAGATATACTTGATCCAAGTAGCAAGTAATCTAATTGGGTTGGTTGCCATGGCCGTCCGGTCATAGGAGAAAAGTAGATTTAAAGGCCCTCTCTTCCCATTCGATGGGGTCTCCTATGGCGGTAGGGGTACCGATGCAATTATATCCCATACCGATGAAGCAGCGAAATGACTTAATTAAGAAATTTATCATGAATGTGTTAGATTAGATCTAAAAAAAAATTTATGATTTATTTTGAGTTATTTTCTGTTATGAAATGAGCAATAGAATTGCTGTTTATGAAATGTGCTGACCCGTTTGTGAAATGAGTTAACACATTTGGTGAACAGAAAATAAAATCTTTCAAATTTGAAAATTATTTTCGAAATGCCAAACCCTGACCCATCAGCCCAAGTACTTAATTAAAAGAATTAAGTGTTGTCTAGTAGGTCTAGAATTATGAATTAAGACCTAAGACAATTGCATAAACTTGTGGGTCAATGGGTTAGATGAATTAGGTCCATAATTGGGTTAGACCTAAGGTTAGTTTAAAAAATAGACTAAATGGAGTAATTGGTCAAATCTAATCAAAAGTTGAATTAGATTAGGTCAAGGATACTCTAGACTCAACTTCAATAGTTGTAGTTGAATGGGTCCATGTCTTTAACTAGACCAAGATGGACTTAATTCATGGCTACGCGGTGGAGCCCTATTTACTAAGTTGATCAAAATTAAAACTAATGAACCAGTTGGTGTCTAAGGTAAGTTCGGCAGTTTTGACCGGTGGTTCTTAAGCGGGAGCTACTCGCATTGATTCAATCATTGACGAGTTAATGGCAAATCCCCACCACTGATCTCACTTACCTGCCAATCTGGTAAGTTAGATTTTAATTAGATCACTTGGTGATTAGAGCTCACCCATGTCATTAGGTAAATCAGTGTGACTGATTTAGGTGCTCCTAATGCCAGCTTTAATTAAATTCTTTTTAATCTGACTTGGTGAAGTCAGTGGGAGGATTGAAATTGGCTGGATGATTTCTTTTCTACTATTCTTTAATAAAATCCTCAAAATTATTAGGTCCCTAAAATGATTAAGTTATAATGATAACTAAGTCATAGCCTCCCATTAAGTGAGTGATAATGAGTCCATTAGTTCAATGATCATTGGAGGCCCAAAGGCCTGGTGCTCATTGGCTAATGGAATTATTATTCATAATATGATAATTTGATTGAGTCTTTCTGATGGTGGTTAGGTTGGCCGGCCAAAGTCGGGCCTGATCATTTATTGGTCCGATTCACTAAATTAAGTCATGTTAATAGTTGGACCTAACCAGATCTTTTCAGTGGAGGCCAAAGCCTACTGATTAGGTTCTGGGGCAAAATCAATTACTAGAAGTTGTTTAGAGAAACAACTGGTTAAGAACCTACCCATAGATGCACATGGGTTGACCAACCAAAGTTGGGCTTGTGTGTAGTCTGTGTGGATTCTAGTACCCATTAAGGAATTAAAATAATTCTTCGAATTGGAGGATGAGGCTACCAGTTCGTAAAAATATTGGGAAAAACTTTAGACTAAAATCCAAGTCTTTAGTATTAATTTATGTACTAATAGAGGTCTCATTTTCTTTAAGCAGCTATGGCCACTACCCTGTCGCTCCGGTCATTATTAGATAATGACAAGCTCATGGGACCCAATTTCGATAGCTGGTATCGAAAATTGAAAATCGTCCTTGAGCATGAGCGGATCCTTTATGTAGTAACGGATCCAGCACCTGAGAAGCCAGCTCCGAACGCTAGTAAGGCGATCCGAGATACTTACTTAAAGTGGCTCAATGACCGCACCACCATTCGATGTATTATGCTGGCAGCAATGAATGACGAGTTCAGCCGAAGGTTTGAGAACGCCCAGCCACAGGAGTTGCTTCAAATGTTGAACGACTCCTTTGGCACGCCTGACGACGTTGAAAGGTACAAAACTAGTTGTGCCATTTTCAATGCTCGAATGAGGGATGGGGCCTCAGTCACTGATCATGTACTGTACATGATCGAGATGATTGAGCGCCTAAGCAAATTGGGCTTTCCTCTGCACGAGCAGCTCAGTAAGGATGCGATCCTTAATTCCTTGCCCAAGTCCTTCCTCCCATTCCTTACTCATTTTCGAATGACAAAGCCTACAGTAAACTACCACAGGTTGTTTATTTTGAATGACAAAGTCATTTTCGAATGACTCAATATTTATGAGAGGTTTAATTAGTGATTTAATCACTAATTAACTCAATTTGATTGAGTAATTATTTTTGGATCAAGTCCAATTGAATTGGATTCAGTTTGGATTGACCCGATTAGGTTAAATGTTGACCTAATCGCTAAGGTGGTTTAGTCTCTGATTTGATCAGGGATTAGGTTTAGTTAATTCTTGATTTGATTAGGATTTTATTGATCCTAATTAAGCCTAATTATATTGGGTTTAATCTGATCTAATTGTGCTTAACCTATTTTAAACTAGGTTGGCTCAATTTGAATCAAACTACCTTGTTTTAAATTCCCTGCGATACCCAACTTCCTTGCACCCATTTGAATTCACGAGAAGAAACTTCTCGTGAAATTTTTCTCATGCAAAACCCTTCCCCACACCCTCATTTGTGCGCCATATGGATGGATAAAATAATTAGTTAGCCATTCAAATTCAAAGCATGTTTGAATTTGAATGGATAACTTATCACTTGCCCTTTCATCCTTATCCATTTTGTGCGCCACATTACTTACACGAGAAAAGGTTTCTCGTGAAATATTTTCTATGCACAAAGAGCCACGCCCCTTCTCTTTTCACGCCCAAAAGGATAGGGATAAGTTGGTTTTCGTTTGAATTCAAATTTGATTTGAATTCAAATGTGTAACCTCTTGTCTTTATCCTCTCACGCGGATAAGACACGTTCGACATTGTTTTAAAAAGAGGAGAGAGGTGGGACGTGCGTAGAAATTTTAGGAGAGAAACTTTGAGGTGTGAGGAAGGCTTCTGCACAAGGTGAAGGTCCAAAACCTTCCGAGAGAAAAAGAAAGAAAAGAGAGAAAATTGGGCACAGGGTTTTTGGTGTGTACCCTAGGGTTTCTACCTAGGGTTCGGGAAGTGAGATTGGTGTGCCACGAGTGTCGTGAGTCACCAAATTTTAAAGAGAGATCCATCAGCCTCTCAAAAAATTGTGCAGATGATCTGGAGCATCCAAGAAGTCGGCACACATCGATCGAAGGAGTTCGATCAACATCTGCCATCAAAAGGGTGAAATCACGAACTAGCATTCGTGAGGAGCTGATCAGACGGGAGCTTCGTGTGGATGATCCGAGAGGCCAAACATTTATGTGGCTACGACGTGACGATCAGAGCCTCCCGACAATGATCAGATTGCGGTGATCGACTACCCGCAAAAGGTGATGTGTTCTGAACACAGTACTGTAAAACGTTTACTGATTCAAATTTGAATTTCAAATTTAAATGCATACTGTTGTATCATATTTAGATCCTAGTGTAGGGTTAATTAGTATTAATTAATGAGATTAATTAATAATTTTACTGTAAAATAGTAATTTTGAAAAATTTTAAAATTATCATTTTGCCCCTGCACTAAATTTTCGCTTCAAATTGTGCTTAACCTATTTTAATTAGGTTGTCTCAGTTTGAACCAAACCACCTTGTTTTAAATTTCCTGCGCCACCCAACTTTCTTGCACCCATTTGAATTCATGAGAAGAAATTTTCTCATGAATTTTCTCCCACACAAAGCTCTCTCACGCCCATGTTTTTGTGCGCCAATTATTTGGATTAACTTGGTTTGTTATCCATCCAAATTCAAAGGAGTTTTGAATTTGAATGGATAACCAAATAACCATGGCCAACTTATCCTCTTTTGTGCACCCCATATCCCACATGAGAAATGGTTTCTCGTGAAAGTCTCCATGCACAAAAAAAAGGCCACGTCATCTCTTCTTTCTCGCACAAATGGATGAGGATTAGATTGGTTGGCACTTGAATTCAAATTTGATTTGAATTCAAGTGAGCAACCACCTCTTCTTATCCACTCACACGCTTTCAACATCTCTTGCGATGTTTTATAAAATGAGAAAGGGAGGGGACGTGGGCAATGAATAAAAGAAGAGATAAGGGGCGTGGGGAGGTTCTGAAAAAATTTTAAAGTATTCAAAATTTATCGAGAGAAGAGAAAAAGGAGAGAGAAGTGGGCGCAGGGTTTTTGGTGTGTACCCTAGGATTTCTACCTAGGGTTCGGGAAGTGAGATTGATGTGCCACGAGTGTCGTGAGTCCACCAAATTTTAGAGAGAGATCCATCAGCCTCTCAACCAATCATGCAGATGATCCAGAGCATCCGAAGAGTCGGGACACATCGATCGAAGGAGTTCGATCAACAACAGCCATCAAAAGGGTGAAATCATGAACTAGCATTCGTGAGGAGCCGATCAGACGGAAGCTTCGTGTGGATGATCCGCAGAGGCCAGACACTAGTGTGGCTATGACATGATGATCAGAGCCCTCCGATGGTGATCAGATTGCGGTGATCGACTACCCGCAAAAGGTGATGTGTTCTGAACATAGTACAGTAAAAAGTTTACTGTTTCAAATTTGAATTTCAAATTTAAATGCATGCTGTTGTATCATATTTAGATCCTACTGTAGGGTTAATTAGTATTAATTAATGAGATTAATTAATAATTTCACTGTAAAATAGTAATTTTGAAAAATTTTAAAATTACCATTTTGCCCCTGCACTGAATTTTTGCTTCAAATTTACCACTGAAGGATAGATTTGGTATTTTTACCAAATTTCATATCTTCTGGGTAGTTATGATACGTTGCTAGATATCAATCTTGACTTGTAAATTTTTGACCGAATTAAAGAGTTTAATTCGATTGCCAATTAGGAATTATTCTAATTATTGAACTCAGATTAGCTCGATTTGACCAAAATCTATTAGATTGAAATCTAATCAACCAGACACTAGTATGGCTGCGACATAATGATCAGAGCCCCCCGACAGTGATCAGATTGTGGTGATCGACTATCCACAAAAGGTGATGTGTTCTGAACACAGTACAGTAAAAAGTTTACTGTTTCAAATTTGAATTTCAAATTTAAATGCATGCTGTTGTATCATATTTAGATCCTAGTGTAGGGTTAATTAGTATTAATTAATAAGATTAATTAATAATTCTACTGTAAAATAGTAATTTTGAAAAGTTTTAAAATTATCATTTTGCCCCTACACCGAATTTTCGCTTCAAATTTACCACTGAAGAATAGACTTGGTATTTTTACCAAATTCTATATCTTCTGGGTAGTCATGATACATTGCTAGATATTAATTTTGACTTGTAGATTTTTGACCGAATTAAAGAGTTTAATTCGATTGCCAATTAGGAATGATTCTAATTATTGAACTCAGATTAACTCGATTGGACCAAAATCGATTAGATTGAAATCTAATCAAATTTGGTCAACTTATACTTGGACCTACTACTAGCTAGATGTGGAACCCAATAGGTCACACACATATAAAAATTGACTAAGGACCCTTTTGAAAAACATTGATTGAAATTTTGGATTCAATCAGGGTTCCGGTAAACATGCTAGCACATGTGGAAACCCTTACTCCTTTGGAGATCAATTTGGTCCCATCCCTAGCTAATTAGCTAGCCCAATTTGGTAGACATTTGGATCAAGTCATATCACCTGAAAGCAATCTAAATTAGGGCACCACATCCTATGTTAACACCAATTATGAAGAGTCCAAGTTGTGATTGACTCTTGGTGCAAAACTGGTTCTGCGTACAAGTATTGGCTTGGGCAGAAGAAAAAATATTATTTTTTATGAGATTAAAATTATATGTGATAGCTCACATCATCCTCCATCCTCTGGTACATATTCAAAGTTTGAGATATATTTTTTCTAAAATTTTTGAGGAAGAGAAAAAATTGGAAAAAGAAGGATGTCTCGCGCTCGCGCACAGAAGCATCGCATCTCTCTGTGATTTGGAGAGTCCTTCTCCCTATCAAATACTTTTAGATTAGAATAATTTTTAGTGATAATATTCTATATTTGATAATCTATGTTTGATAATTTTTTTGAAAATTTTTCAGACTTATCTAGATGCCAAATGGATGTCATAAGTCGGTCCTAATGCTTGCGCATGCAGTGATCAGCACTTGCGTGAAGAGGTGCGAGGATAGCATCCTTCCGTGAGAATTTTATCACCATTTTTAATTTTCTAAAATTTAAATTAAATCTCCAATCTACATAGATTTTTGAGAATTTTTCTGATTTGAGAAGGGATGTGAAAACATCCCTTCTTTGGTTGTATGCGTGCAGACCAGGGTGCTGATCAACGTATCATGGATAAGAGTCCTTTTGCTTGAAGGAACTCTTATCTCTGATAATCATATCAGATATGCCTTTTGGATAAGGCATGTCCCTCTCTTTTGGCATCTCTCTGGTGGCTATAAATAGGTCAAGGTGCTGGGTATCTGATGAATCGAAGAGAGGTTTCCAATTTCTCTCTGTTGCTCTCTTTTCTTTCTTACAACCTATCTTAGTTTTAGGACAAGGCTTTGGGATTTAAGACAAAGCCTTATCTGCTCCAAACAAGGATTGTAAGGGTTCTAAAGAAGGAGAATCAAAAGTTCAGAGGAGATTCTAAGAGGGTGAGGTCAAGTTCTTGAAGAAACTTGATTGGTACGAGGCTAGTCGAGTTTTAGGGGCTAGAACTCTTGAAGCAAGGTGAAGGAGCGCTGTCTTTGGTTGAATTTTCGTGTGGATCACCATTGGAAGGTGAACACTTGGATGCCTTATAAAAATTAGAACTTACACTACAAGTATTCTTCTTATCCTAATTTATATTTATTATAGTCAAGAGTTTCTGGGCATTAGGGCTTTCGGTGCATTAGGTATTTTGAATGAAAATTTTAAACATCTAACCCTTCCACTGTACCACCGAAACCCAACAGTGGTATCAGAGCCTATCTTGATTTATATAATTAAATATTAAATTATTATCTTGATTGTGATCAAGCATGAGTTTTTGATTTGGTTCAAGTCGGGTCAAGAGTTGAACCCGATTGAACATCCAAATCCTATCATGTCTTAGAGATATGTTTTAAATATAAAATGCATGATATATGTGTAGAATTTTTTTAGTAGCTTAGTACTCTAATTGGAGTTTATCACCAGACCGTCTGATTATAAGAGCAAGTAGGGTTCAAAGACCCTCTCTTCCTATTCAATAGGGTACTCTTATGGCATGTAGGGGTGCCACTGTGATGTTCCAAGAAGAAGAACCGTGAAAAGAGTGTTTTTTATTCATGCATGTTATTAGAACTTCATGTATATATGATATGCTTGAAATATTTAGTTATAATCATATTGTATGATTCTGCTTCCATATCTTAGAGATATGATAAGATGCCATAATTAGTTGTAATGATTATTAAGATACAACTATTATAGTGCATTCTTGTGATAGATTGAATTAGGATGTGTTTGAGACCATTAAAAGCCCTCATAAAAATCATATTAAGTCATAGTGTTATGAACCAGAAGCTGACCTATTTTTTTGAATCGATTAATTAATTGATGTCTGAGGAGTGTTTCAAGTATGGTGGTTATTTAATTGATTTCATTGCTGATCTGGCCAATGTTATTGGTGTCTAAGAAAAGCAATGGGGGGCCTCCACCAATCTTAATACTTTTCTGGCCAATTGGATTAGTTTGAATCTTGAATGAAGATAGCTTAGTATTTTAAATACTACTAAAGGCCTTCCTTTATGCTAGGTTAATGTTACATCATGAACTATAGCTAGTTTGTTGTATTACCATAAAGCTTATCATAAGGATTGATATAACATAATTCTGATGCATAAAAGATGCTTACGGTAATTTTGGATATATTGCTTTGTTGTGCTAACACAAGGGCAGTTATATTCGATTTTGACTGTGTTGAAATGAAGGGTCTTACTTAACTAAAATATTATAGCTTGTTGTGTTAACACAAGGTTAATAATATTTTAAAGGCCAAGATAAAATATTGAAAATTGCATGAGATGTAATTGGAAAGAGTTTTATACCTATGAACTTGTTGGGTATAAAATACCCACAGCCGGAACCCACGACGAAACCGCCGTCAGCAAGTGCAGCTCCGCCCGGACTCCTACGGGAGCCGGGCTCCACCGCCGATGGCAGTTACAGCTCCGCCCAGACTCCTACGGGAGCCAGGCTCCACTGTCGACATCAGCGCAGCTCCGCCCGGACTCCCACGGGAGCCGGGCTCCGCTCTCAGTATCAACTGCTGGTAAGCTCAATCCGGACTCCTATCAGAGCCGGATTTCACCCTTAACTTTGTTTGCAGCGCAGCTCCGCCCGGACTCCTACGGGAGCCGGGCTCCACCGCCATCAGCAAGCGCAGCTCCGCCCGGACTCCTACGGGAGCCGGGCTCCACCGCCGACGGCAGTTACAGCTCCGCCCGGACTCCTACGGGAGCCAGGCTCCACTGTCGACATCAGCGCAGCTCCGCCCGGACTCCCACGGGAGCCGGGCTCCGCTCTCAGTATCAACTGCTGGTAAGCTCAATCCGAACTCCTATCAGAGCCGGATTTCACCCTTAACTTTGTTTGCAGCGCAGCTCCGCCCGGACTCCTACGGGAGCCGGGCTCCACCGCCATCAGCAAGTGCAGCTCCGCCCGGACTCCTACGGGAGCCGGGCTCCACCGCCGACGGCAGTTACAGCTCCGCCCGGACTCCTACGGGAGCCAGGCTCCACTGTCGACATCAGTGCAGCTCCGCCCGGACTCCCACGGGAGTCGGGCTCCGCTCTCAGTATCAACTGCTGGTAAGCTCAATCCGGACTCCTATCAGAGCCGGATTTCACCCTTAACTTTGTTTGCAGCGCAGCTCCGCCCGGACTCCTACGGGAGCCGGGCTCCACTGCCATCAGCAAGTGCAGCTCCGCCCGAACTCCTACGGGAGCCGGGCTCCACCACCGACAGCAAGTGCAGCCCCGCCTGGACTCCTACGGGAGCCGGGCTCCACCACCGACAGTGAGTGCAGCTCCACCCGGACTCCTACGGGAGTCGGGCTCCACCGCCATCAGCAAGCGCAGCTCCGCCCGGACTCCTACGGGAGCCGGGCTCCACCGCCGACGGCAGTTACAGCTCCGCCCGGACTCCTACGGGAGCCAGGCTCCACTGTCGACATCAGCGCAGCTCCGCCCGGACTCCCACAGGAGTCGGGCTCCGCTCTCAGTATCAACTGCTGGTAAGCTCAATCCGGACTCCTATCAGAGTCGGATTTCACCCTTAACTTTGTTTGCAGCGCAGCTCCGCCCAGACTCCTACGGGAGCCGGGCTCCACCGCCATCAGCAAGTGCAGCTCCGCCCGGACTCCTACGGGAGCCGGGCTCCACCGCCGACAGCAAGTGCAGCTCCGCCCGGACTCCTACGGGAGCCAGGCTCCACTGTCGGCATCAGCGCAGCTCCGCCCGGACCCCCACGGGAGCTGGGCTCCGCTCTCGGTATCAACTGCTGCTCCGCCCGGACTCCTACGGGAGCCGGGCTCCGTTCACGACCCCTACCGCCCGGAGGGCCTCACCCGGGCCTCAACAGAAATCGGGCTCCGGCCGTTACCGAGCTTCAATCGACAGATCCACGCCCCCTGACAGGCCCCCAAAACGGCCACGACCCTGCTCCACTTCCTGTGGCGGACTCCGCGCAGTACCATCATTCCCTGACAAGCCGCAGTGGCCATAGCCGCCCAGCTCCACTTCCTGTGGCGGACTCCGCACAGCTCCACTATCCCCTGGCAGGCCACAGTGACGGCCACGAACCTGCTCCACCTCCTGCGACGGATACCATGCGATTCTCCTGACGACGGACGCTGCTCCACCCCTCATAACAGATTCCACGTGGCGGGTCGAAGTGATGCCCACGTATCTGCTCCATTATGTTTCGCAATCAATTCCCCTGACCATGGGCGGCCCACTACCAGGCGGTTACAAACGTCGCCATCAGTCCGTTGCCTCCCCCGCCTATAAAAGGGGGACTCAGATACGTTATTCTTTAAGCTCTTTTGCCTTATCTCAAAACTCTGCTAAACTCTCCGTTCGAGCACTCCATTCTTGTTGAGGCAGAGAACTGACTTGAGCGTCGGAGGGTCTTGCCGGAGCACCCCCACCTCCGGTTTAGACTTTCCTTGCAGGTCCCGACGGCGACCGCGGCTTCCTCAACTCCAGCTTCTCCGGCGCAGGCAGATTTTTGCACCAACAGGATTGGCGCTAGAGGAAGGGCCCCTGTGTCTTCGCAGCACCCTTGTTCTTGAAGGAGCGCTCAACGGACCCGCTTCCGGCCATCCCTCCGTCATCCACTCCTAATCCTCCCCTGCGAGATCGACACCCGATGCCTCCACGCAGGGCATCCACCCAGCGGTCCACGGCCTCCGCAGTCAGATCTCAGGCTCCGGCCTCCCCTCCCGTTTCTCAGCCAGCTTCTCCTCCCCCTCCGGCGATGGTGGTCGGTGCGGAGCAGTTTGACTTGCTGGCGCAGCAGGTCAAAGGCCTCATCGAGGCCGTACAGGCAATGCAGCAGCAACCGCCGCAGGCGTCGGCGCATCCGGAAGGGGCATCTCCAGAATGCCAGAACCCAGCGGTGGGGCGGGCCACCTGGGCCAGCCGCCCCGTCCTTCCCGGGAAGGCGAATCCAAGGGTGGAGAGCCCTCAATCGGACCACGACTCCACCCCTGGGAGATCCCTGCCTCCGTTCTGCCAAAGGACCCTCGAGACTCGAAGTCGAGAGGACTTCCTGGACCGGAGGCTCCAGGAGATGAACCGGCGGATCGAAGAACTCCGCCATGCGCCTCCCGCTTACGGTGAGGATATCTGCACTGACCCTCCCTTCTCTCAAATGATTATGCAGGAACCGATCCCGCCGAATTTCAAGCTTCCTCAGTTCGAAAGCTACGACGGGACGTCGGATCCGGTCGATCATCTGGAGGCCTTTCGAACGATGATGCTGCTCCACGGTGCTCCTGACACCATCTTGTGCCAGGCTTTCCCGTCTACCTTGAAGGGAGCAGCAAGAAACTGGTACTCAGCTCTGAAGCCAGGTACCGTATTCTCCTTTGATCAAATGAGCCACCAATTCGTGGCCCATTTTGTCAGCAGCCGACGTCCCCGAAAAGGTTCGGAGTCCCTCATCAACATCAAGCAGAGGGAAGGGGAGTCCATACGGGCCTACATCAACCGTTTCAACATCGCGGCATTGGAAGTCCGGAACTTGGACCAGTCGGTTGCCATGGCCGCCCTGAAAGGTGGCCTTCAGAAGAATGATCTCTTGTACTCCCTGGAGAAGAAGTACCCCAGGGATTTTGCTGACCTACTGGCTCGGGCTGAAGGATACGCCCGAGCGGAAGAGGCCTTCAAAATGAAGGATAAAGAGACTGCGAGGGAGCGTCAGGCGGGAGATTCTGGTAAGCCCGCAGTTGAGAAGAGGCCAAAGGAAGCCCGGCCTCGCTCCCGATCCCCTCCTGGGCATAAGCGCGCCCATACTCCCCCCCGGGCACGCAGGCAGAGGAGCCCGGACAACAGGTTTCGGCGGGGTTCCCCGCCAGGGAAGTTCCGGAACTACGCCCCCCTCAACGCCTCGAAGGCCCAGGTACTGATGGAGGTCAGGGAGCTGCTCCCTAGGCCGGAGAGGATGCGCACGCACCCCGGGAAGCGCAACCCCAACAAGTTCTGCCTCTACCACCGCGACCACGGCCACGACACCGAAGAGTGCATCCAGCTCCAGGACGAGATCGAGGAGCTCATCCGGCGAGGTCGGCTCGACAGATTCATCCGCCGCCGGCCTGAGGGTAGAGGAGACCGGCCAAGAGCCCTCCCACCGCCCGAACCGCAGAAAAGGGAGGACCAGCCCGGGGACCGGCCTCCTATCGGGACCATCGACTCCATCGCCGGAGGGCCTCAAGGAGGAGCGGGAGAACTGTAAATGTATTGCTTACTATTTTGTTTTGAATCTACTTTTCTTTCTAGCTAACGCGCTCCTCCTACTTAATGCGGATGTATTATGACTGGATATGACCCCTCCAAAAACAACGGCCATGTCGGGAACAGGAGGGAACCTCGTCCTGACATGAGCAAAGTTGAAGGCCCGGTTCTTTTAGACCGGATGGGGGGAGAGGCCTTACAACGCCCTAATGTGCCCCCACAGCCCTGTTAGGGACAGGAGGAGAACCTCGCCCTAACTTGAGCAAAGTCAAAGGCCCGGTTCTTTTAGACCGGATGGGGGGAGAGGCCTTACAACGCCCTAATGTGCCCCCACAGCCCTGTTAGGGACAGCAGGAGAACCTCGCCCTAACTTGAGCAAAGTCGAAGGCCCGGTTCTTTTAGACCGGATGGGGGGAGAGGCCTTACAACGCCCTAATGTGCCCCCACAGCCCTGTTAGGGACAGGAGGAGAACCTCGCCCTAACTTGAGCAAAGTCGAAGGCCCGATTCTTTTAGACCGGATGGGGGGAGAGGCCTTACAATGCCCTAACGTGCCCCCACGGCCCTGACAGGAACAGGAGGAGAACCTCGTCCTGACATGAGCAATGTGGAAGGTCTGGGCTCCAACGGGAGCCGGGTTTCCACGGCAAAGAGAGGCTTCGCCCGGACTCCTACAGGAACCAGGTTCCGCCGCCAAGGAAGACTTCACCCGGACTCCTACGGGAGCCGGGTTCCTACGGCAAAGAAGGCTCCACCCGGACTCCTACGGGAGCCGGGTTCCGCCGCCAAGGAAGGCTCCACCCGGACTCCTACGGGAGCCGGGTTCCGCCGCCAAGGTAAGCTTCACCCGGGCTTCTACAGGAACCGGGTTCCGCCGCCAAAGAAGAGTTCATCCGGACTCCTACGGGAGCCGGGTTTCTACGCCAAGGAAGACTTCACCCGGACTCCTACGGGAGCCGGGTTCCTACGACAAGGAAGGCTCCACCCGGACTCCTACGGGAGCCGGGTTCCGCCGCCAAGATAAGCTTCGCCCGGACTCCTACGGGAGCCGGGCTCCACCGCAAAGAAAGACTTCGCCCGGACTCCTACGGGAGCCGGGCTCCGCCGCCAAGAAAGACTTCGCCCGGACTCCTACGGGAGCCGGGCTCCGCCGCCAAGAAAGACTTCGCCTGGGCTCCTAAGAAAGCCGGGCTCCATCCGCTACTTCGCCAGCAAGGGTTAAAAATGGTGGCGAGACTTGGCCACATGACGAGATCGGATGGAAGGGAAGAGCCCCTTCCCACGACGACCTCTAAGCCGAACAGGCCAAACGACGAGAAAGGGTCAACGAACGACAATGTCGGTGCCACGCGCAGACAAGGTAACATGAAGTGCTTTTTCCTCATTTCCGATATATGTACTACAGGGCCAAGACGGCCAGAGAAAGAGGGATAAAATGATAAGAAAAAAAAAAGGGGGGGGTGACTACAAAAGAACTCTAAGGAGGTCCCGCTCCCTCTAACCTAGGGTGATCACCTCCATCCCCCAACCAGGACTGCCTCAGGCTATCCACCGTTTTCTCTAGTTCTTCCTTCCTTTGCAGCATATCCTGGAGCGCCTGACGAAGTAACCGGCTCTCAGCCTCCGCTTCCCGATGCCACTTCCGCAAAACTTCGGACTCCGCCTCTGCATCCGCGACGGCCTTCCGCTCAAGCCCCAGTTGGATTTTTACTTGTTGAAGCTCGGCTGTCTTCTCTCCAAGGGAGACGGAAATCCCATCGACAGTGCCTCTCAGGGCTTGGAGCTCTTCGTTATCTTGGGCGTTAGCCAGCTGCGCCCTAGTAACCAATTGCCTTTGGAGACGAACGACCTCGTCTGCCGCCCGACGGAATCTCCCTTTGTACTCTTCTACCTGCCGGCGCCAGCTGGCCCGCTGCACATCGTGGCTCACCTCAGCATCTTGAAGCTGCTTCTGGAGGTCAGAAACTTTTTGTGACCATATCTGCTCATCCCGCGCTGTGAGCCGGGATGAGTTTCCTTCCAGCTGGCCGATCCTCCTCTTCGCAGCTGACAGCTCCACCTTAAGGGCGCTGATCCTGGCTTCTTGAGCCCAAGTTCGGTCGCTGGCGCTCTTCGTGCATTCCTCGAGCTCCTTTGCGAAGTTCGCCTTCCTCCGGCTGTAGTCCATGATTGCCTTCACTTGGAGACTCCTGAAGTGGGCGGCCTCAGCGGCGGCCTCGGAATAGCATTTTTTCGACTTGCAGAGCTCGTCCTCTGACTTTTTCAACTTCTTCGTCAGGTGGAGGACCTCCTTTTTGAGCCGTTGGATAGTTGACTTCAGCGGGACCCCCAGGGGCAAGGGGAGTGCTTCGGCGGGGCGCTGCCATCGAAAAATGCAAACGTCAAAGACCAGCTCATTACGAGAAGAAAGGCAGGAAAGAAGAGCAAGGGGAAGGAAAGACCATCCACAATAAGAAATTCAACTTTATTGATTAATTTTGAAGACAAGCGGAAAGGAAATATGGCGACAAAAGAAAGGTACAAGGTCGGAGGTCTCAGACCTCGGGGGCAGGGGGTGGAGAGCCCGGCGCGGAGGGTGCGGCTGCGGCAGCGGCGGACGAAGGGGCGGCCTCGTCGTCAGACTCCTCCAAAAAGCCGAGATCAAGGTTGGGGTATCTGCTGGCCACCCTCTCTCGGCAGAGCTCGAACCCCTTAGTGAACGCCTCCAGGCCGAACTGGACGTTCAGCTCCCTCATCTTCGCGGAGGTCTTGAACTCCTCCACCGCAAGGGTCCTGGCCTCCGAGACCAGAACCGGAGTTTGCTCGGCCAGATGGGCGACCTCGGCCTCCACCTTACTTGCCGACTCCTCCAAGCTTCGCCTCTCCTCCTCCCGGACTCGTCTTTCCTCTTCCCGGTCTTGTCTCTCTCTCTCCAGGGCCTCCCGGAGGGCGGCCACCTCGGTCGTCTTCGCTTGAAGACGAGCAACCTCGTCTTGGCAGCGCTCCTCCGCCCGAAGAAGATCCCTTCTCATGCGGCCCGACGCCTCGACATAGGCGAAGAGCTGGTGCCCGATCTGCAGGGACAGATAGAGAATCACAACGAAGACCGAGCAACTGTGCCAGTAAAAATCCACTTACCTCAAGAAAGGACCCCAAGGTGTCCCAGGCCCGCTGCTCGGGATCGGCACGGTCGATCCTCTCCACGACATCGGACAGAATGCAACCATCGAGCAGCCGACGGATCAGAGCCTTGTCGTTGAAGGGGTTCTCCGATCCCCCCTCGGAGCAGACGGACTCGTCTGCAGCGGTTCGGTGGCTGCTCGACCTGCGGGCCATCAATTTTCTCCTCCTCCCCGCGGCGGGCGCCTCCGCGGGGCGGACCTCCGGAATGGGGACCCCGGTCGGCGGGCTCCTTGAGGGAGCCCGGGGGGCCGCTGGCTCGGCATCCGAAGGAATGTCGATTGCCGGGGTCGCCTGGACGGGAGCAGCCAAGCTCGTCTCCTCCACCCTGGCCCTCTTCGCCGAGCCAAAAGTCATCGTGCCCTTCCTTTTCTGGGCTCTCATGGCCTTGGCGAGCATCCGTGTGGCTTCGGCGTCCATTGCTAAAAAAAAAAAAAAAAAAAAAATAGGAAAAGAAAAGAAGAAGGAAAAAGCGACACCGATCAGTCCAGAGTCAAAAAAAAAAAAAAAAAAGGAAAAGAAAAGAAGAAGGAAAAAGCGGCACCGATCAGTCCAGAGTCAAAAAAAAAAAAAAAAAAAAAAAGAAGAAAGGAAAAAGAGAAAGAGAAAAGAGGAAAAAAGGAGAGAGAAAGAAAGAGAGAGAAGAAGAAGACAAGAAAAGGAAAGATATATACTTGCTGGATCCTGAGGGCTCAGGCCGATGTTGAAAAGAAGCTGCTCCCTCAGTAGGTTCGGAAGGAAAGGAGCGGGGTAACTCAGGAGCTTCTGGGCGGCCTGAAGGTCGTCCTCTCCCAGGCTGGGAGCCCGACGGACGGAATCCCTCAGAGACCCCCAAGGGGGCAGGCCCAGTTCCAGGGTCGGACAGTAAATGAAGAGAAATTTCCCCTTCCAGTTGTGAATCGAAGAAGGGGCGCCCTTCAGCAACCCCTTCTTACCGAACTGGGGGGAGAAGTACCACAAGTCCTTCGCTGAAGGATGGCGTTTGAAGGTGTAGAAATGTCTGAACAGGGAGAGGGAAGGCTGGACCTCGGCTATATGACAGAGAGAGAGAAACCCTATCAAAAACCTAAAGGAATTCGGGGCGACAGAGGCGAGAGAAATGTCTAAGAAACGAAAGAAGGCGGCAACAAAAGCAGGAAGCGGAAGCCGGAGTCCGGCACGGAATGCCTCCTAGTACAAACAAAAGCGACCAGGAGGGGGAGCGCTGGCCCGGTCAGAGGGGCCAGGAAGCTCCAGGTCGTACTCTGAAGGGACCCCGTACCGAGCCCTTATCAGGAGAAGTTCGTCCGGAGTCGACGAACAAGGAATGGCGCCCGGTGCGAAAATCGGGCGAGGCCCTGCCCCGAACGCGGGTTCGTCCGCAGAGACAGGGGCCTGGGGGTTTGAAGCAGAAGAACTCCCAGAACTTACGGGGGCAGAAGAATCGGAAGACATTTTTTCTTTGGGGGAGAACCTAAAGGACCCTAGAAAAGCAAGCCGAGAAGGGAGGGAGACGCCGGAGGTCAACTCAGGAGAAGACACAAAAGAAGTGAAAGGAGGAGAGGACCCTGGGCGGTAAGAAGAAGAAGGTGGGCACTAACCTATCTTGCTCTGGGGGCCT
Organism: Elaeis guineensis; assembly: GCF_000442705.2. Lineage (NCBI taxonomy): Eukaryota > Viridiplantae > Streptophyta > Magnoliopsida > Arecales > Arecaceae > Elaeis > Elaeis guineensis. The sequence continues at coordinate 92,831,609 of NC_026000.2, forward strand.
GGGGAGCGAGAAACGGAAGGCGCCTACGGCTCGAGAGGGCGTTCGCTAGAGCAGACTCTCGGAGAGATGACAGACGCCAGCAAGAAATCAGAAACGGAGTGGGGCGCCTGAAGGGGGGAGGATGGGTTTAAATAGACCCTGGGATCCGGCGCCGTAATGATCTCGAATCCCCCCAGGCCAGTCCGCATCCGACACGTGTCCCACTCCCCGTGGCAGACGGCTGAAGGCGGCTGGCGGTTGGCAGGGTCATAATTGCACCGTACCTAGGCCAGCGTACCTGCGGGGTCTTCGAAGCATCCCCTCGTACCGCCCCAATTCGAAAAGACTCCAGCACGTGCTCATTTAATGCCAAAATATCTGGGAGCGGTGGGGCGCGGGATTCGAAGGGATGGTTCCGGCTGTACTTCTGTGTACTTCCTTCGTTTGAAATTCAAAACTCGGATGTAGGGGGACTGGTGTTGGGTATAAAATACCCACAGCCGGAACCCACGGCGGAACCGCCGTCAGCAAGTGCAGCTCCGCCCGGACTCCTACGGGAGCCGGGCTCCACCGCTGACGGCAGTTACAGCTCCGCCCGAACTCCTACGGGAGCCAGGCTCCACTGTCGACATCAGCGCAGCTCCGCCCGGACTCCCACGAGAGCCGGGCTCCGCTCTCAGTATCAACTGCTGGTAAGCTCAATCCGGACTCCTATCAGAGCCGGATTTCACCCTTAACTTTGTTTGCAGCGCAGCTCCACCCGGACTCCTACGGGAGCCGGGCTCCACCGCCATCAGTAAGCGCAGCTCCGCCTGGACGTCTACGGGAGCCGGGCTCCACCGCCGACGGCAGTTACAGCTCCGCCCGGACTCCTACGGGAGCCAGGCTCCACTGTCGACATCAGCGCAGCTCCGCCCGGACTCCCACGGGAGCCGGGCTCCGCTCTCAGTATCAACTGCTGGTAAGCTCAATCCGGACTCCTATCAGAGCCGGATTTCACCCTTAACTTTGTTTGCAGCGCAGCTCCGCCCGGACTCCTACGGGAGCCGGGCTCCACCGCCATCAGCAAGTGCAGCTCCGCCCGGACTCCTACGGGAGCCGGGCTCCACCGCCGACAGCAAGTGCAGCTCCGCCCAGACTCCTACGGGAGCCGGGCTCCACCGCCGACGGCAGTTACAGCTCCGCCCGGACTCCTACGGGAGCCAGGCTCCACTGTCGACATCAGCGCAGCTCCGCCCGGACTCTCACGGGAGCCGGGCTCCGCTCTCAGTATCAACTGCCGGTAAGCTCAATCCGGACTCCTATCAGAGCCAGATTTCACCCTTAACTTTGTTTGCAGCGCAGCTCCGCCCGGACTCCTACGGGAGCCGGGCTCCACCGCCATCAGCAAGTGCAGCTCCGCCCGGACTCCTACGGGAGCCGGACTCCACCGCCGACAGCAAGTGCAGCCCCGCCCGGACTCCTACAGGAGCCGGGCTCCACCACCGACAGCGAGTGCAGCTCCGCCCGGACTCCTACGGGAGCCGGGCTCCACCGCCATCAGCAAGCGCAGCTCCGCCTAGACTCCTACGGGAGCCGGGCTCCACCGCCGACGGCAGTTACAGCTCCGCCCGGACTCCTACTGGAGCCAGGCTCCACTGTCGACATCAGCGCAGCTCCGCCCGGACTCCCACGGGAGCCGGGCTCCGCTCTCAGTATCAACTGCTGGTAAGCTCAATCCGGACTCCTATCAGAGCCGGATTTCACCCTTAACTTTGTTTGCAGCGCAGCTCCGCCCGGACTCCTACGGGAGCCGGGCTCCACCGCCATCAGCAAGTGCAGCTCCGCCCGGACTCCTACGGGAGCCGGGCTCCACCGCCGACAGCAAGTGCAGCTCCGCCCGGACTCCTACGGGAGCCAGGCTCCACTGTCGGTATCAGCGCAGCTCCGCCCGGACCCCCACGGGAGCCGGGCTCCGCTCTCGGTATCAACTGCTGCTCCGCTCGGACTCCTACGGGAGCCGGGCTCCGTTCACGACCCCTACCGCCGGAGGGCCTCACCCGGGCCTCAATAGAAACCGGACTCCGACCGTTACCGAGCTTCAATCGACAGATCCACGCCCCCTGACAGGCCCCCAAAACGGCCACGACCCTGCTCCACTTCCTGTGGCGGACTCCGCGCAGTACCATCATTCCCTGACAAGCCGCAGTGGCCATAGCCGCCCTGCTCCACTTCCTGTGGCGGACTCCGCACAGCTCCACTTTCCCCTGGCAGGCCACAGTGACGGCCACGAACCTGCTCCACCTCCTGCGACGGATACCATGCGATTCTCCTGACGACGGACGCTGCTCCACCCCTCATAACAGATTCCACGTGGCGGGTCGAAGTGATGCCCACGTATCTACTCCATTATGTTTCGCAATCAATTCCCCTGACCATGGGCGGCCCACTACCAGGCGGTTACAAATGTCGCCATCAGTCCGTTGCCTCCCCCGCCTATAAAAGGGGGACTCAGATACGTTATTCTTTAAGCTCTTTTGCCTTATCTCAAAACTCTGCTAAACTCTCCGTTCGAGCACTCCATTCTTGTTGAGGCAGAGAACTGACTTGAGCGTCGGAGGGTCTTGCCGGAGCACCCCCACCTCCGGTTTAGACTTCTCTTGCAGGTCCCGACGGCGACCGCGCTTCCTCAACTCCAGCTTCTCCGGCGTAGGCGGATTTTTGCACCAACAGAACTCATAAGGATTTGTTGTGTTAACACAAGATCGTTATGAGGAATTAGGGTCTCAATTCCACTAAGATAAATATAAAATATATCTTGTTTACTATAGGAGAGGGCTATGGTATCTGATAAAATAGTGGGAGACATAACTAGTTTTAAAAGTCCTCATCTAGTTATGCATGTCAAACATGAGTGGTCTCCTTATACTATTATTTTATGTAGATTTAAGTCTACATTATGGCTTCTTTATTTTCATCCCATGATACAATAAATAAAACTATGTTGATCGATATAACTATATGGATTGATTGAGAAACTTACAAATTAGATTTATATCAGAAAAGGACTCTGATATTCTAGATATTTCTGATCCTAGTTTGGTCAATAATAATGAGAAGATAATGATGTCCGTATGAATATTATTTATACTAAATTTGAAAATTGAGAGTATAATTGCAAGAATAATTTTGTAAGATTGAAGTAGGGTGCAAGTATAACATCAAAAGGTGTGTATATGATACAGACCTATTTTTTATTGAGTGATTCAGACTCTGATATTTGGATATTGGATACCACCAGTGGATTGCACTTTTGTAGTTCGTTACTGCAACTACAGAATATCAAAGATCTGAAAAGAGATAACCTCGAGCTTTATGGCACAAGTGGAGAGTCCATTAGCGCAGAGGCTGTGGGAACCTGTATGCTTAATTTACCTTCAGACAAAATTTTAGAATTAAAAGACTGTTATTACATATCAAAAGTCATTAGAAATATTATTTCTATACCTTTGTTGTTAAAATAAGATTATGAAATAAGGCTAATGGAAAATGGATGCTCTATTTTTTTTTCTAATAAATTTTTTGGCAGTGGTTATATTGATAACAATCTTTTAATTCTTACACTCTATAAAAAAAATTATATTGAAAGAAATATAAAAAGAAAGAGAGAAAATATGAATGTCATATATCTCTGGCATTGTCGTCTTGGTCATATTAGTGAGTCAAGGATAAATAAGTTATATAAAGAAGAATTCTTTGATCCAAATGATTATGAATCATTGGGGACTTATAAATCTTATCTCATGGGTAAGATGACCAAGATTTTATTTTCTTAATATGAAGAGAGGACAAGTGAATTGTTAGCTCTGGTACATATAGATATATATGGACTGATAACAACTCAGGTCAGAAGAAGATACTCCTATTTTATTATCTTTACAGATGATTTATTAAGGTTCGGATATGTGTATCTTATGAAACATAAATTCGAAGCTTTTGATAAGTTCAAAGAGTATCAAGGTATGATCGAGAAACAAACTGGAAAAAGTATCAAAGTTCTTTGATCTGATCAAAGAGGAGAGTACATATCCAGTGAATTTCTTGATCATCTTAAAAGTAAAGGTATTCTCTCTGAATGGACCCCTCCTTATACATCTCAGTTAAATAGTGTAGCAGAAAGGAGGAATCGTACTTTAATGGATATGGTGCGGTCTATGATATGCTTCACCGATCTCCCAATATCTTTCTAGAGATAATGCCTTAGAGACTGCCACATATATATTAAACAGAATGCCTTCAAAGTCTGTTGCAAGCACTCCATATGAGATATAGAATGGAAGGAAGCCTAATCTTAAATATCTTAAAACTTTGGGCTGTCCTACTTATGTCAAAAATATTTTTGGACATAAGCTTAATACTAGATCAGACAAGTGTAAGTTTGTAGAGTATCTTAATGAAATTAATAGATATTATTTCAACCATCCTACTGAATAAAAAGTGTTTGTTAGTAGGCATGCCACTTTCTTGAAACATGAATTTATCCAAGAAGGAGGTAATGGGAGGAATATTAAACTTATGAAAGTTTATGATGTACAAATCAATCCAGAAATACCAATGGTTGGACCATAAAAAGATCCTCAATCAAAAGTACCCAAGGATGAGGTACATCCATAATACACACCTCCTCTCTGAAGGTCAGATAGAATGTGTCAAGCATCTCTGAGATATAATTTTATCATTGAGAATAATAATTCTATCAACATCATTTAGAATGTTGATCGACTGACCTATTCGAAAGTTATCATGAATAGAGACTCAAACAGATAACTAGAAGCTATGAAATATGAGATGGACTCGATAAATACCAACCAAATGTAGACCTTGGTTGATGCACCTGAGGGTGTGACCCCAATAGGATGCAAGTGGATCTTCAAAAAGAAGATCAAAATAGATGACCAAGTAGAAACCTACAAAGCTAGGTTAGTGGCAAAGATTTTCAGTCAAAGGCAAAAAATTGACTATGATGAAATCTTTTCACAAGTGGCTATGCTCAAGTCCATCCGAATTTTGCCTGCTATAGCAGCATACTACGATTATGAAATCTGGTAGATGGATGTCAAGATCGATTTTCAATAGTAATCTAGAAGAAGAGGTTTATATGACTCAGCCAGAGAGATTTATCTCAAGTGGAAGAGCAAATCAAGTATGCAGGCTGATGAGATCCATCTATGGATCGAAGCAGATTTTGAGGAGCTAGAACATCCGATTTGATATGACAGTCAAAGAGTTTGGCTTTATCAAAAATACGGATGAACCATGTGTATATAAGAAGACAAGTGGGAGTGTTATTATCTTCTTGGTTCTGTATGTCGGTGACATACTGCTCATTGAAAATGATATCCCAATGATGTAATCGATCAAAACTTGGCTATCAAATAAGTTTTCCATAAAAGACTAGGGTGAAGCATCCTATATACTGGGTATAAAGATCTATAGAGATAGATCTAAAAGAATGTTAGGCTTATCCCAGTCACGGTACATAGACCTTATGTTAAAGAGATTTAATATAGAGGCAAGTAAGAAAAATTACTTGTCTGTAAGTTATGGTATACGTCTCTCTAAGAAAATATGTCTTAAAGACACCAGAAGAGAGGAAAAGCATGAATGAAATCTCTTATGCTTCGGCTGTGAGATCAATTATGTATGCCATACTATGTACCAAGCCTGATGTAGCTTATGCTTTGGGCATAGCTAGTAGATTTCAGGCTGATCTAAGGAAGGATCATTGGAAAGCAGATAATAACAAGTCAATATCAGGGTATATATTTATCCTAATTAATGGGACAGTGAGTTGGAAGAGTTCCAAACAGTAGATAGTAGCTGACTCAACTACTGAGGTAGAGTATGTTGCTACTAGTGAAGCCATTAAGGAAGCTATCTGGATGAAGAAACTAATCATGGATTTAAGAGTCGTTCCTAAGATTGAAGAATCGGTGTCACTCTATTTTTATAACACTGGGACCGTTATTCAAAATAAGGAATCTAGGTCTCATTATAGATCCAAGCACATCCTCAAATGTTTCCATCTCATTAAAGATAAGATGTTGTCTTTGAATGATTAGACAGAAAGAACAATATAGCAGATCTATGCATTAAAGCTATACCACAATAGCTATATGATCGCCATCTTAATTGTATGAGATACAAAGGCGATTGGCTTTAGTGCAAGTGGGTGATTGAAAGAAGAGTGTCTTATAAGCCAATCGTAAGTGTGTTGCGACGGGACTTTCTTTAAAATTTTCCAACTCATGAAACGACATTTATTATTTGAGACATTGATTCATCATATTAGCTACATCTTAATATATCTAAAATTATGATGAACCCCCAAGATTAGGATAATAGTTTTAGGAGACATGAATGGGTCATATTAGTGAGACCTAAAGTCCTAAAATCTTAATCTTAAATATTTTTGATCGTAGAAGCATTGAGTCGGGGATCAATGTTTTAGATAGACCGGCACATCCTATGTATGCTCAATGGAGAGGGTGGCAGATCTCACTAGCCACTTGTGTGAGACACTAATACAAAGATGTGGATACTCATTTGAGAAATGAGTCCACTGAATTGACTCGATGAAAGAGAACATCTAATAGAAGCCTTATTTGCATGTCAAAGATGGTTCTCTAAGTGGAAGTTATGTAAGTGATCCTTAGACCTGAAACCACCATGAAATCTTGTGCACATGAATCCATTCTTTGGTTCATATCCAGACATGGCATTAAGACATGTACGGGGTGTTCTGGATATGGTGGAGTGTGTATGAAAGTTGTGAGTAGGTCAATATGGAATCGATCATTCCTAATAAGAGGAGATCACATCCTGTGTATTCTCAATCCTAGATGACTTAAAAAAGTCTTTTGGTCAAAAGCAAAAAGGAGATTAGAAAGAGTTTCTAATGCTTCTTCATGGAAGTCATTATTAGTTAATTGAGAATTGATATGAATATGTGTTTGAGTTTGATATGATTCTATACTCATGAACATATTCAGGGTGCAAGGATGATCGAAGGATTGAATTGTACGATAATTTGCCACTGAAGGATAGATTTGATATTTTTATCAAATTCTATATCTTCTGGGTAGTTATGATACATTGCGAGACGTCAATCTTGACTTGTAGATTTTTGATCGAATTAAAGAGTTTAATTCGATTGCCAATTAGAAATGATTCTAATTATTGAACTCGGATTAGCTCGATTGGACCAAAATCGATTAGATTGAAATCTAATCAAATTTGATCAACTTATATCTGGACCTACTACTGGCTAGATGTAAAATCCAACGGGTCACACATATATAAAAATTGGCCAAGGACCCTTTTGAAAAAGGTTGATTGAAATTTTGGATTCAATCAGGGTTCCGGTAAGCATGCTAGCACATGTGGAAACCCTTGCTCCTTTGGAGACCAATTTGGTCCCATCCCTTGCTAATTAGCTAGCCCAATTTGGTAGACATTTGGGTCAGGTCATATCACCTGGAAACAATCTAAATTGGGGCACCACATCCCATGTTAACATCAATTATGAAGAGTCCAAGTTGTGGTGGACTCTTGGTGCAAAACAGGTTCTGCATACAAGTGTTGGCTTGGGCAGAAGAAAAAATATTATTTTTTATGAGATTAAAATTATGTGTGGTAGCTCACATCACCTTCCATCCTCTGATACACATCTCAAAACATAAGATATATTTTTTTTGGAATTTTTGAGGAAGAAAAAAAATTGGAAAAAGAAGGATGTCTCGCCCACGCGCACAGAAGCATCGCGTCTCTCCATGATTTGGAGAGTCCTTCTCCCTATCAAATACTTTTAGATTAGAATAATTTTGGTGATAATGTTCTATATTTGATAATCTATGTTTGATAATTTTTTTGAAATTTTTTCAGACTTATCTGGATGCCAAACGGATGCCATAAGTCGATCCTGATGCTTGCTCATGCAGTGATCAGCACTTGCATGAAGAGGTGCGAGGATAGCATCCTTCTGTGAGAATTTTATCACTATTTTTAATTTTTTGAAATCTAGATTGAATCTTCAATCCATGTATATTTTTGAGAATTTTTCTGATTTGAGAAGGGATGTGAAAACATCCCTTCTTTGGTTGCATGCTCGCAGACCAGGGTGCTGACCGACGTATCATGGATAAGAGTCATTCTGCTTAAAGAAACTCTTATCTCTGATAATCAGATCAGATATGCCTTTTGGATAAGGCATGTCTCTCTCTTTTGGCATCTCTCTGGTGGCTATAAATAGGTCGGGCGTTGGGTATCCGATGAATCGAAGAGGGGTTTCCAATTTCTCTCCTGTTGCTCTCTTTTCTTTCTTACAACCTATTTTAGTTTTAGGACAAGGCTTTGGGATTTAAGACAAAGCCTTATCTGATCCTAATAAGGGTTGTAAGGATCCTAAAGAAGTAAAATCAAAAGTTCAGAGGATGTTCTAAGAGGATGAGGTTAGGTTCTTGAAGAAACTTGACCGGTACCAGGCTAGTCGAGTTCTAGGGACTAGAACTCTTGAAGCAAGGTGAAGAAGGAGCGCTGTCTTTGGTTCAATTTTTGTGTGGATCATCATTGAAGGACGAACACTTGGATATCTTGTGAAAATTGGAATTAGTGCTACAGATATTCTTCTTATTCTAATTTATATTTATTATGCTTTGATTATTATAGTCAAGAGTTTCTGGGTATTAGGGCTTCCAGTGCATTGTGTGTTTTGAATGAAAATTTTAAATACCTAACCCTTCCGCTGTGCCATCGAAACCCAACAAAAATTTTATAATAAAATTTTTAATTCATAAAAATATATTTCATTATGTTTACCTCTTGTTCGAAGCTTTTACTTTTTCGTGATATCAGTCTGGTTGGCTCTTTGTCTTAGTCAAGAGCTTGAATGGCTCAGATAGGTTAGTTGAATTAGTCCCACACTCGAGCTAAATTCTCTCTTGACATTGTCTGAAGCTTCTGCTTCATCCGTATATGATGAGTGGACTTTTTAAAGTTGCAGGTTTGCGCATGTACTAAGTATTGAATGCTGATTGGTGCTATGTCACTTTTGCGAATAAGAGGAGATGGCTCACCTCGTCGCTACGCGGTAGAGAGCCGTACAATCTGGAGACCTTGTTGTGGTCGTATTTAATGATGGTGGCTGCTTTCTAGAAAGCACAGCTTTTAAGGCCTCTATGATGGGGATATTTGTCGCACAACCAGTGGGGCATTTGAATTTACTTGGGCTTGCCCCTTCTATAAGTAGGAGTTCTGCTACCTGGGGCTGGTATGGCCAAGATTATTTTTCTCTATCATGGTGGAGTTGCTTTACCCAGTGTCGAAAGATTGTCAACACTTTTCTTTGACTTAGGAGATCTCCTCTTCTCTTCGATCAGTTGCTGGGCATTTCAAGGGAGTGCTTCAGTGGGCATCCTACTTGGGCATAGGATATATTGGAACATCCCGCTGCTCTGGTTGAGGGCTTGCGAAGGCAACCATCTAGACTTTTAGCTCCTCATCCTTCTCGATCAGGTCTTGGACTTTTCTAGAGAGTCTGTTTCTTCTCTCATCTAGAGCTACTTTCCAACCTTCCTCGGAGGTGCATCATGAAGGTGAGCGGGTTTCCAAAAGAGAAGCGCCATGCTGTCATCGATGCCCTTTTGAGGAGCCGATAAGCATCACAGAATCGAGAGTCTTGCACTCTCCATCAAGGATCGCATCGATCTGAAGCTCGACTCATGATCCAAGGGCATCGGTTGGGCCTGAGCTTTCTGTTTCTTTTTTCTTTATTATAATGAGCTTCGCTCGATTGAAATATAATGAGTTTCTCTGGAATGTACACAAACCTTCTGAATGAAGTATTTCTTTCATTGAGTTTTTTTTTGGCATGTCATCCAATGCTTCTCCTTCTTTCTTTAGGATGAGTCAGTTCTCCTTTTGTAGTTGTCACTGCTTTTCACAGGTAGTATGAGATCTCTAGGAGATTAGCCCCTATTGGCTTTAGTGGACCACATGACTATGGAGGGCCACGATGACAACTATAGTAGGCCATTTTGGCTATAGTGGATCGAGATGAGCTACAATGGGCTAGAATGGTAGTCATAGTGGATTGTGTGGCTACAATAGACCATCTATAACTATAATGGGCCACTTTAACGGCTATAGTGTGCCTTGTGACTATAATATGCCATCCATGACTATAGTGGGTCATGTATGACTATTGGACCATGTTGACAGCTATAGTGGGCCATCTGTGGCTATAGTGGGCTATGTAGCTATAGTAAGCCATCCGTGACTATAGTGGATCATATTGATGGCTATAGTGGGCCGTTTTGACTATAATTAATCGTGTGGCTACAATGAGCCATCTGTGGCTATAATAGGCCATGTGGCTATAGTGGTCTATATGGCTATAGTGGGCTATCTATGGCTATAACAGGCCGTGTGGCTATAGTGGGCCACTTGTGGCTATAGTGGATCATGTTGGATTTTGCATTGGCAGGGTCTTTATATCATAAGAAGCCTCATAGAGCCGTTTTCACTTTCTCAGATATTGAGTCAGCTTCAGTCCTCAAGCCTTGGGAGGCTCGAGGCTTCATCTGTGTGTCGAGACCAATTGAGAATCCAATTATCCTGATCGGATTCTCACGCTCTGCACAAGCCTTCAGAGGCTGCTTTGAGAATACTAATGTTGGGGCCGAGCATTATTTGACATAGTCTCGGCTCTAACCTCTCTTCCTTTAAGTCAGTTGGCAATTCTATTCGGACAACATTATGAAATGAAATGTCATATAAATTTTCATTATAAGCGAAGATTGTATTTACATCATGGCTTGCTATAGTCAGCAACATGATGATGGCACCATTAACTTCCCTAAAAAATCAAGAAGGAAAGGGATGCCCCCCAGTCTCTTGCCCCCCACATTATCAGCTGGGGTGGAGATGGTGTTGATGATGCCAGTCGTTGGTCGGTTGCCATTTTCTTTTCATCAGGTGCTCGATCTTGCTGCTCCCAAACATACTTGTCGAGATGGCCTCTACGAATCAGGACCTCGATCTCATCCTTAAATCGGTGGCATTCCTTGGTGTCGTGGTCGTGGTCACGATGGAATTGATGGCCTCTGAATTTATCTCTAGTGTGACCTCACCACATCACCTTGGACATGCCTTAATCGGGGATTAGTCTCGGTCGGTGGGCCTCTTTCGCATCAACTACAGAATCAAAGATATTACTACATAGATGATAAATCAAGTTAATAATATATTTATATGATTGTATATTTTTTTAAAAAATTAATAAATATTATGTAAACTTATATAGGATTATATGTAGATTCGGATATTCGGATACGGATCGGATAATTGTCTATCCATATCTATATCTATTTTTCTTTGATAGATATGGATACAGATATGGATATTAGTTAAATTCTCAGATTTCTGTTCATATTCAAATTGATTCCAATATAAAAATTGATCCGAATGGATATTATCCATACTACTTTCGCTTCTACTATTTTGTGCTTAAATGATTTCGAGCCATTGTCATCCGGAGTCCGAGATGGCAGCATCCATAGGCCAACCGCGGGCTTGGAAACCTGAATGAAATGGCAGCTGGGCAAGCAAGGGCTTCCGGCTTTCCAATCAATGGAAATTCTTTGCGCACTGCCTGCAGTGTAGAAAATCCGACATGTAGCACTTTGCCTCGTTCGATTGGGCCATATAGCCACCATTTTTTAACGCACATTTAATAATCACAGTTCTCTTTTTTCGATTGAGATTTTGAATGACAAAAATGTCTCTTCTTTTATAAAAAAATTATAACATCCTATACATTTGTGATGATATCTTGTATTGAAATTATGACTTCTGCATGGGATGTCATAATTTTTTCATAAGATGTTATAAAAAGAGAAGGATATTTTTATCATTGAGAAATTTTCATAATTTTTTTAGTGATGAAAATATCTTTTTTTCTTTATATCATCTTATAAAAAAATTATAATATTTTGTATAGAAATTTATAATTTCAGGTAGGATGTCATGATATCAATATACAATATCATAATTTTTTTTAAAAAATATTTTTATTATTTAAAATTTTAAATAAAAAAATAAAAAAATAAATATTAAATAGATATTAAAAAATAATAATTGTGTAAATGAGATGATGCATCAGATTTCTTGCACCGTTGGCGTGTACAGAGAATTTCTCTTCCAATCAAGAAAGTTTCCACCAGTCTGGCCCTCACGCTTCTTATCTTATCGTCCATACACTCGCGTACGTTCGTTCCCTGCCGCACGCAAGGCACCGCGGACGTGAGGCAAATATTCGCAACTCACCCCAGAGCGGAGGCCCAGTTCCGCCGCATCGGCCGAAGTCCCCCCCCCCCCCCCCCGCAAGAAATCCCCCAGCCGCTCGTATAATAATTCCCGAGGGTTTCGTTGGTCTCTTCCGCGTGTGCGTCTTGCGGCTTGGGTTCGGCAGTTCCGGAGGGAACCTCTTTCTGTGTCCTCCTCCATCCCTTCCCACAAATCCAATCCACTTTTGCTGCGAATAAAGATCATGTCTTCGGGAAATCAAGGTTTTGTGCTGCAAAATCTCATCTGCTTCCTCTATAATTTTCTCTGTTTTTTCTTTATGGGAATTGACGTGTTTTTCTTGATTTTCTCAATCGATGTACCCTGTGGTACGTAGATTAGATCTGCGATGTTCCTGTCTTCTGTTTTATTTGCTTTTCTTTCTCTGTCTTATTTTTTCCCCAATTTATGTTCTTTGCTTACAGTTTTGAAGAGATTCCCTTTGCTGGGCATGGAAATATATTCGTTCTCTTGAAGCGTAGAACATGAGATCAAGATGAAATTGTATGTGATGGTTAAAAAGAGAAATATGGATTATTGGGATAGTTTAATCAAGTGGCTATGAGATACCTACAGAGATAATGACAAAGAGGAAGTTACTGTTGAGATCTGATGGAAGATTACAAATAGAATGCTAATAGTCAAGATAGATTATGTGGTTGCGCACACGAGGTTTTTAGCTAAGGAATTCCGGTCTAATCTGATGCATTGGACAATTGCTCCATGCCCTAATGCCATTTTCTTTATATGGAGCATGATATGTTTCTTTACCTAGTTTAGGAAGTATAAAAGATATTTTGCACAGGTTTCAAAGCGGCCATCTGGCAGGTCGGGTCAAGGTGGCCCAAAAATAATAAATTATGAAAAGTAAAAAAATATTGATGAAACATTTTGAAAAACTCAGAGATGATAAAATATACAAAACATCTAATGTATTGGGAAATCCTAAGGAAATGGTTATAATCCAACAAACGAAGCATGACACATCAAATAAGATGTAATAATTGGCCAGTAAATATCAATTTGGCAATATCCAGTAATAATTTATAAAATCAGACTCTTCTTGATGGCCAAACATGATGCAAAATTTTGATACAGGTGCCTCGATATCCCTGCATAAGCTGGCTGTTTTGGCAGGTGTCTTTAAAACAATGGTTTGCATAAATTATTTCTAATATTTTGAAGAGTACAGGGAGTAGGGATGCAAATGGGCAAAATTGGCTGTTTCACTGGAACAAATGAATCTATAATTTGATCCTTAATCTGACTCAAATTATTGGGAACTTATATGATTGAGAGAGAGGTAGGGTTTTTGGGAGTTGGTTATGAAGAAAGAATTTATGATTTATATCGTTAATTGAAATATTTCAAACTTTGATGGGCCCAGTCTAGTTGTGATTATTAAGTCTTGAACTTTCTTTGCTCAATTTTTTTTGGACTGTGTAGGTTTGCAATAGAAGTATTTTGGCAAAAATGTTTTGGAATTTTAATGTGGATCCTAGCTGTCATGCAGAGCAAGCTCTGCACTAGGTACATGCGCTATACATTTTATCTGCAGAATGGGTTTTACTCAAATCTGAAGCTTGGGCACTGAAACATTCACCCCATAGGTTTTCAGATTCTTTGGTTATATATAATGACAATTATACCTGTTGATTTTAGAAAATAGGAATGCCATTGCTAGATGAGGAGAGGAGTGATGGATTATTGCACCATTGCTGCTGTTCATAATTTGGGCAATGCGGAGTCAGATAGGAGTTGGCTATCTAAATTATGCCTACTAAATTTGCAGGTCTATGGACACTATATTTTGGCTTGACCTAGTGTGCCATGATCAAGAAAGACCTGTTCTTTTTCTTATGTGCCTTACCATAACTTATGGGCTAAGCCTTTTGGCACTGCTAGTGGGTAGTGGGAGTTGTGAAGTCTTATTTGAGACTCATTGGTTGTTGTTTGATGCAAACTAATTTCCGCAAAGCTTTATATATATATATATGTGTGTGTGTGTGTGTGTGTGTGTGTGTGTGTGTGTGTGTGTGACTCATTGGTTGTTGTTTGATGCAAACTAATTTCCGCAAAGCTTTGCACACACACACACACACATATATATAAAGAATGACTTCATTGTTTGTGTTCTCCTTTGCCACTTATTTTCTCTCTTGTGACTTTGTCTACAAGTTTTATTTGATACAAAGAACTTCTCCAAATGAAAAAAATGCAAAAGAAAAAGGAAAAGAAAGAAGGATCACTATCTTTCCTATAGATAACTCATATAGTTTGGACAGTGTGATAAAATTTGTTGGTTGTTATAGTCAGGTCAATTTTGTATGATGAAGTAAAATGTCCAGTTAATGGTTTTAACTTTCCACTGATCTCCTTGCAGATGACAAATCTAGTTCAGGCGAAAACAAAAGCTCCAAAACTGAAGCATCATGTGCCCCGCAGCAATCAGGACATCACAGGACTGCTTCAACAGGAACAACTGGGCTCCCCACAAATCCTTTTGACTTCTCTGCAATGACTGATCTGCTTAATGTAATTTTATCTTTACAAAACAAGCTTTTGGTTGGACTAGTTCACTTCAGACTACTTAGAGATATGTCAAGTAGTTTATAGTAATGAAAATGTTGTATACTAAACTATATGTTGTGTGCTTATTGGAGCATAATGGTAATTTATTTGATAGATGATCATTCTTGGAGGCAACATGGTTTAGATGTCTACATGCTTACCAGGGAATTAGCAATAAAAAAAAAAAAATATGGACAGGAAATGGTTTGTTGATTATTAGGGTCTGGAGAAATGTGGCTGAAGCCCATAAGAGATAAAAAGGGGGTGGCCAGGTGGCAACTCTCTTACAAAGGTATTGTGCTTGTATAGAGGAAGAAGGGAAAGAGACAGTTTTATAATTTGGGTGGAATTAATCTGTTTCAATTGAAATATACTACTTTGACGAGGACCAGTCTATAATGAACCCCTCGTTTGGGTCACAGCCAATTCTCAACTGAAAATAATCATGGACGGTTTATTTTTTTCAGATGTTTTGCCTGTTAGTTTTTGGTTTATTTCTTGATTTTGTTAAGTTATCTGAGTGAATCTGTTGATTATAGGCCATTTTTATATTCTTAACTTAAGGAATCTAGCTGACAATAATTCTATGTCAAATACCTTTTTTAGTAATTTTTAAGACAATTGTTGTTTTATCCAAGGTTTTAAATTTCATGGGACGGAGGTATCCTAGTATCTCCATGGATACCTCCTAGTATCTCCATGGAACGGCACGTTTCGTTGTCCCATCCTGTCTACATCCTAGTAGATATCCTTCCTTTCTCTCCCTTCCACCTTTCCTTTCTTTCTTTTTTTCTTTTCTTCCTTCTTTTCTTTCTTTTTCTTCTACCTTCCTATTCTTTCCGTTTTCTTTCATTTTCTTATCCCTTTGTTTCTCTTTTTTCATTTTCTTATTCTTTCTCTTTCCTTTCTTCCTTCTTTCCTTTCTTTTCTTCTCCCTTTCTCTCTTTCTTTTTTTTTCTTCTTCTTCCTTCCTTTCATGTTTTTCCTTTTTCTATCTTTCTTTCCTCTTTCTTCTTCCCTCCCTATATAGATGGATTTCGGAGTCCTGACTTGTCTGATCCTATTTTCTCACAAGAATAGGTTGGGACGGCCGGGACACCCCCCAATTCCTCTGAGATGTAAAATCTTGATCTTATCAGCTATATACTTGAGAATACCTAAAGAAATTTATAAATATATATCTTCCTAAGCTGCAGAAAATACTACTTTGTGTGTGTGTGTGTGTGTGTGTATTTGTAATTAATCAAAAACTATTGAAAATATGAAGGAAGGAATGTGAAGGCCATGATTTCTGCATGTAATTGGTTTTACTTAGAAACATAAGTATGATATATAAAATTAATTGCTTTATCCCTCCAAAAATCCGGCTTGTTGATTGCATAAAAGTTTTTAATTCATTAACGATATCTCTGCCCTTAAAGAATCATTCGCTGAAGGATTAAATATAGACTAGCTGCAACTCTTGAGAACATTGAAAACAATGTTTGAAAACTTAGTTTTTTCCCAGCAGTTTTGGCAGTTTTCTCTTGATGTTTTGGTAGATTTGGTTGAGAACTGTAAGAACAAAAACATCAAATAAAATTCAGAGAATAAAAAAAACAAAGTTGTGAAAATAGATTTGATGTCTTTTTAATGTATCTTTTTATCATTTGGGCACTTAGATATTTCATTTTATTGGTATGAGGAGACTCAAAAATATTAGGATAAAAGAAATGTCAAATAAAAATCAGATAATATATCATTTTATTGTTTGATGGAAAACCTAAATGAATATAAATATTTGGGCTTTAGAATAGCCAAATCTTTGTTAGAAACTTTATTTTCCTCTAAATATCCTTGCATGTAATATTGCAGTGCTTGTAAATTGTTTTAAAACCCAGAAAATCAAAGCTTGATCTAGATTAAATTTTTCCCAGACTCAAAGAAAATGAAGAATTGATTAAAGGTGGCATATATAATTCTTATCTACAATAATTTGGCTCCACAGTTTAAGATTCATCCAAAAATATGAAATGGACTTTAATTTTCTTTTGGATTCTGAGTGAAGCCGTAAGATTTTGATTTTGGTGTTCTGAGCAAAAGCTTCAAATCTTGATTAGCAGAGTCTACGAGAAGGTTATCCCTTCTCTTATTTCAGGGTTTCTGATAGATACTGTTAGAAGAACAAGGTGAAGTATGCATTGAGGAGATCGAGTTTCCCCCTTTCTCAAGAGCATTTATAAGATATGGGCTTGAATTTAAGATAACTAATTTCAAGTATTTTGAAAAACTAGATGAGCTATATCTAATTGTAGTCTAATTTTCAAACAGTATAATTTCACATCAAGCTTGAAGTTGGGCACATTTCACTCTTATAGGTATTTATGTAATTGTATACTGGATGATTAAATTTATCAACTCTAAAGAAATATTTCATACTTTAAATTGATGTGATACATGAATTCCCTACCAAAAAAAAAAAAAAAAAATAAAGGCTTCGACAATTCCTTTATTTTTTCCCTTTTTCTATAGATCAAAATCTTAAAACTCAGTTTGGAACTCCAAATCTTGGCCTGTCTGACTGAAGTCAAAAACTTAAACTCAGTTCTTGAACCTCAGGAAAATGAGGATAGATAATGGAGAGTAAGAAGCAGATAAAAGAGAGAAAATGAGAGGAAAGGAAAGATATAGAAGAAAAGTGGAAAAGGTGGATAAGTAGGAAAGGGAAATGATAAAAGAAGTAAAGGGAAAAAACAATTGGAGAAATAGAGGATATAAAAAACAATTGGTGAAGACATTTATTCAAGCTAGGATTCAGGTGACATTTTTTGAGAGGAAGAGGAGGATAATTTTGTTTACCCACTACTCTTTCGCTTTTCTTGCAGGACCATCCAATGATGGCTTAAGTTTTACGCCTAGGCTATTTTACCTTTGCACTTTTGTCCGCCCAACAGTGACTAGTTAAACAATGGGGGTAGTTATTGAGTTCAAATTAACCCAATAGTGGCTGTCAAAAGTCAGGATTTGATGAAAATTATGAAAAGTAATTTAGGTGGTGTTGGAATCCGGAACTTCCATTTGTAACCTGGCCTCCAAATCTACTTGAACTTGGTTGCACATGTTCTAGAATATTATATCTGGAAATTAAAATTTTCAACATATTTAAAACTTTTAATGGATCCTATTTATGTTGCTAATCCTCTTGATATTTTCACCTTTGTAGCCTTACTCAAGAGCCATGTGCATACTTTGTTGTTGATTTAAATGGGAAATGACTAGTAAGACATTTCAACTTATCATTTACTCGTTCTTTGTTCTCAATTATGCAGTTGATTGTCATACAATCAGCTTTATCATTGTTGCCATTGTATAATCTTCCTTGTGCTGTGATCTTTATTCCCACATAGCTTATAAAAAAATAAAATAATAAATAGTTTATATTATGTCTAGTTAATATGTATCAGCGAGTTGGTGATGGATGATATCTTGTGAAAACTTGTGAGAGGAATGTGAATAATATTTATGTGCATTATTTTTGCAATCTCTTGATACTACAATTTGGTTCTTATAGTTTTATTGGGTTCTGAAATGGTGACTTCAAATCCTCCGCATTAACATGCTTAGTCATGTAATGTCTTGGGTAATTCTTTGCATTTTATGATGAATGCAGGACCCTACCATAAAAGAAATGGCAGAACAAATTGCTAGGGATCCTGTTTTTAATCAGATGGCTGAACAACTCCAAAAAAGTGTCCATGGTGCAGGACAAGAGGGTCTTCCCCAGTTCAATCCCCAACAATATATTTCAAACATGCAACAGATCATGCAAAATCCTCAGTTCGTAACAATGGCTGAGCAGCTTGGAAATGCTTTAATGCAGGTAAAGTGATATTTTGATATACTGTATATCTGTTATGCATCCTAATTCCAAAATTGGTTATTTGAAGCATGCTATTAGTCAACTGATGTTAACTTGTTTCTGTATATTAACAGGATCCTGCTATGACTTCCATGCTTGAAAGTTTGACTAATCCATCTCATAAAGAACAAATTGAAGAACGGATGGCACGCATTAAGGATGACCCATCATTGAAGCCAATTCTTGATGAGATAGAGAGTGGAGGTCCAGCTACAATGATGAAGTATCATTTGCTAAAAAACCACTGCAAATTGTGTTGGAAATATCTCCACCATTTTCAATAGTATTTATTTGTAATAGGTATTGGAATGACCCTGAAGTTCTACAAAAGCTTGGTCAAGCAATGGGAATTGGATCTTCAGGAGAGGCTGCAACTTCTACTGAGCATTCTGGACCTGAAGAGGCAGAGGAAGAAGGCGGTTATGAAGATGAATCTGTTGTTCATCACATGGCCAGTATTGGTGATGTTGAGGTATTTGAAACTAGTAATTAAATTTTAAAATTCGCTTTCATTTTAGTGTGTATGGTCTTGATAAATTTAGAAGACACTGGTTAAAAGCTTGTGAAATAATGATGCATCAAGCTGGCACACATGAGAGTACATTTAAATTTTGGGACAGATGTGTTTGGTCTAAACTAACTTCGTGTTTTAAACATTGTAAAGCCAGTGCTTGAATGTTGGAGCAATGGTAGATACTATCAACTTGATTTATTTTCAATTCTTAATTCTCTTACATCTTTTTCCTTGTTTTTCTTCTATATATTGCAATGCTTTAGTGCTAAAATGCAGAACACCTTCTCCAGAATAAGAATTGAGTTTTTCTTTTCCATCGTATTGTACATTGTCTAACATACAAAACCAAGGTTATATCTTTATTGTGGATAAATTACTTAAAGTTTTCATTAACAAGTAAATTGTTAGTCATGATCTTCTAGACCTTTGTTTGAAAGAATTGAAAAATAAGATTTTTGGGCCTAAGATCTGACAAACTGTGTAAGTTGTTCATTTAATTGTCTGTAATGAATTTTGGCACGATAATGTAATCATGTCATTTATGCTTCGAAAAACAATAAATCGATCCCCATATAATATAGTATTTTAAATATTGTATATAATTAACCAACAGTTGATACTCTCTTGTTTTTAGGCTCAAATCCTATCAATGGGTTTCTGTCCCATGCACTTATGGATGGAGATGGATGGAGAGAGAGAGAGAGGGAGTCCTCTCAATTGTATGTCAGATTTTGTGATACCTCTCTTTTATTCTTGTGTCTTGATGTCTATGTGTCTCTAGTTCTTTGGTGCCAAAATGCACAATCTTTATTGAGATTGGTAATTTCCATTGCATCAAGCAATGGCAAGGACAGAAATGTTTCCCTAACAATTGTTTATTCAAATTGCTTTTCATAATTAAAAAAGCAATGAACCAATTAGTGTTGTCCTTGGGTTGAGGTGTTATATGTCACGATGAACCCTCTCTCTCTCTCTCTCTGTATGTGTTTTTTTTTTTTTAATTTTCAGGGAGGTATGCCTATCATATACGAGTTAATCTTTATGATAGTCATTGTGAATTATATGTGGATAAATGCTTCTTTTTATTTTGAGAGCTATCTTTTTTTTTTTTTCGTTGTGAAAAATGAGTGTTTTTGTGTGTTTGGTGATATATTTATGCATATTTGACATGTATAAATTATGATCTTACTTTTTTGCTGGATATTTCTGCTATTTTTCTATATTTTCATTTCTTATTCCAAACTACCATTGGATGTTGGCTTGTAATTTACACAAAACTTTTCTGGCTCAAATTTTCTTCATTGAACAAAAATATGCTTTAGTTTTCCGTTTGATGCATGAGTTTTGAATATATATTTTTCTTACCTATAGGGCTTGAAGAAAGCCTTGGAAAATGGCGGGGACAAGGATGAAGAAGACTCCGAGGGAAGAAGAGCTCTGCATTTTTCTTGTGGTTATGGTGAGGTATGATGTATATTTTTTTTATATTTTATCTTATTTATCAGGCTTGTACTTCTTAGAAGGGAAAAGCTATGAGGCCCAATCCAGTTAGCAGACAGCTTGCTAATCCACGGATGCTTTATGAATAGCCCAACCTCCTGTCAATTACACTTAACCCTATGAGTTTATCAATACCCTCTTGCCACAGCAGCTTGGGAACCACTAGGATAACTGGTTGGGCCTTGTAGCAAAACTCTTCGTAGAATAAGTTCTTGTATTTGTTCATGGGGTAAATTCTCTTTGTTACTAATGCTCCTAAATTTTGGTGTACCATCCATTTTGTTTTTTATGTTTCTTGCTTGAGCATGTTTGAATTCTCATATAACCTAGATTCATTATCTTTGCCGAGGTGTCATTTTCAGACACATTAATAGGCTTGTGCTTATCCAAAAACTTTCAATTCTTCTAATTCTTCCTAATGAAGAGCAATTATAGGAAAGCATTCTTGGAACACTAAAACCAAATCTTGAAGACTCCTTTATTGCTGCTTGTGACCACTATGTTACAGAAACATTACAAGATATTTGGAATAAAGGTAAAGAGAGGAAGACTCCTTTATTGCTGCTTGCGACCACTTTGTTACAGAAACATTACAAGATATTTGGAATAAAAGTAAAGAGAGGAATTTCATTGATAATTTGCATACGTCCTTGGTATTCATATGGATATATATACTTGATGGATCAACTGCAAGCCTATGGCCAAAGTTCTTCTATTGCATAATAATAATCTGGCATATAAATGGTAATATGCTCCATGGATTCCTATGAGACCTGTCCCTCCATTCATATAAATGGTACCTGCAGGTGGAAGTGCATGTGTGCCTATGTCTGTGCATGAGACAAGGCTTTTTATGTGACTTAATTATTGGAATTCGCATGTTGGGGCATGCATGTGTGTTTCAAAATTTTTTTTTCTAAATACTGCAGCAGAATAGAAGATTAAAATATTTTTAATCTAGATCATGCATGCATAGAAACATAAACCCATAAGGAAGTAGTTTATGTACTGAAATTGACATATGCTGAAATTCAGATTGTGATCAAATCGCATACTTGTTTTGCAATCTCTTTCTTCAAATTTGGATTTGGAAGAGAAGAGGTTTTCTTCTGGGTCGCACAAGTATCTGGCCTCTTCGGCTATCCACTCGGGATCAGTCTGGAATAGCCTTCTTCAAGTTGAATTTTCTTCTCTAAGAAAATTCAACCTACTGAATTTGAATGAAATCTGGATCGCGATCAACTCTTGATCTTTTTCCTTGATCTTCTTCTTCTCTTTTTCTCTTGCCTTTCTTCCTTTCTTTGTGCTGCTACTAAACACCAAGAACCAACAAAGGAGGGGACGCCCAACAGCTTGGGTGTGGAAGAACTTGGGACACCCCAAAAGGTGGGGTGTGTGGGACACCAAGGGAGAAGAGAGGGAGAGAGGAAGAGAGGGCGTGGGGAGTCTCCAAATGTGGGTGTGGGCTGCTGGTTGGATTCTCTAGGGATCTAAGGGGAGGTCCCTTTAAATAGGCATAAGGATTGAATCATATTCAATCTCATAATACAAGTTCTACTTGCATTAGGTTTTTTTAATAACTTAAGCTATTCAACTTCTATTAGGAATCTTTTTAGGTGCCAACTCTTGGAGCCCTTGCACCCATTATTTTACATCCTAAAATACATCCAAGGGATACCCCATATGAAATCAAAAGGTCCTCTAATCATGGGACACGCTCAACTTGATCAAATCAAGGTGGCGCCCAAGAATGACTATCAAAAAAAATAATTAGGGACTTGCATCCTTAATTCAATTGATCAAAAATTTTAGACACCCAATAATTGGAGTCCAATGAATGTAATTTATTTAGGTTATTAGCAGGTAATTAAGTTTGAATTATCTTATCAAATAAGAAATCCAAATGGAAAGAGAAAATTGGGTTCAACCATGTGCTAGCAAGGTTACTTTGAATCCAATTAGGTTTCTCTAAACTCAATTGACACTTCATAAGCTCAATTGCTAATTCTAGATCTAATTTCTTTGTTGTGTGACTCCATAGGTTCAATTCTATCTGATAGTGAGATATACAATGATTTTTATTAAAGTATCATTGAAACTCTTTTTAATGGGTCGGAACAATTTTATTCTAACTCATCAAGGATTGTCGATTCAGAATAACTCTAGTGAGCTTTCACAATCCATCAGTGATACCTAGCAGTATATAGTGACAATCCAGTAGAACCGAAATAAATCTCTAGGTATAGTTAATGTGTGATTCAGTCTCTCTTTTGTGAGTCCTGACTAGATGGCAAGTCATGGATAAATCGTCAAACCTCAACATCAGTCATATGATAGATTCGATCAGCTCAAGTTCGATTATAATTTTTGTGAAAATTCTTTTTCATCAATCACATTGCTGTGGCTACAGACTTTCAGATTTAGTCTCTCAAATCCCATAGGACTACTCTCTATCAAGATCGATAGATCCCATCTTGATGCGCATCCTATTACAGTGGACCAACTATCGCCAACATCCACTACAAGGGCTCATTGAGATCCATGTTTGTGTCAATCAAATTTCAGTAGCTTCACTGGGAGCAGTAGTGTCATCTCAGGTCAAAGGATCAGTTACACAACTACAGCATCGAGATAATCACTGACGATTGAATAGAAATTCAAATGATCTCTCGTATGATCATGCTCAGTACTAATTGTTCTCTAACAACTATCCGTACTCGTCACTCAGTGACTCTACACTGTAGACTAGAGATCCATCTACCCGAAAAAAATGATCTGTGTCAGTTTATTCAGATCGATCATCATCTTCATGATGATTTTATGACTGGGAGTATTTAGAAATTTAAATATATGTCTCTAATTCTCAACATTGAGAATGTATCAAAAATTAATTTCATGGACGATTCAAAGACACATCATATTTGAATGAAAAATAAACTTGTCCTTTTATTGATCAAATTAATGTATTAAGTACAAAATTGTTCTAGATTTATTACAATGTGTCAGCCATATTGGCTTCAAGGACATACATCTAACAATCTTCTACTTGAACTAAAGTCAATTGGTTATAAATTTGTCCCATCTTCTCAAGATGGACTTTCATTTTCGGTTGGCTCAACTGCTTTGGCAGCGGGTCTGTCATATTATCTGCGGAGTCTACTTTTCGCACCTCGATATATTTCTTTTCGAGGTAATCGCGTATACCGCTGCTCTATGTGCTTAGACTTCTGATGAGACCTTGGCTCTTTAGCAATGGCTATGGTGTCATTGTCTTTGCAGTACTGTGTCATGGCATCTAATGGCATGACATCCAGTTCTACAAGTAACATTAGAATCAGAATTTATCCTGCACATTTACAGTATAGTCAACCTCCACTGTTCGATTACTCAGAATTCTTCCAATATATCGAACAAGAATATACCCTGATGTAGACATTCTATCATCAGTATCAGATATGAAGTCTGAGTCAGTATACCCCTCGATCGCAACTCTGAATCTCCTCTAAAGATCAAGAACAAATCTTTAGTCCTTAAGTACTTAAGGATGTTCTTTACAGCTATCTAATGCTCGTCTGGATTCGACTGATGCCTACTCGTGACACTCACAGCAAAGGCAATATCAGGTCGAGTACACAGTATGGCATACATGAGGCTCTCTATGGTCGAGGCATAAGGAATCCTATTCATGCGTTGAACTTCCTCAGATGTGGTCAGACACATCATCTTAGAAGATTAATATCATGCCTAAGAGGTAGAAGTCTTTTTTGGAGTTTTTCATGCTGAACTTCTTCAGCACTTTGTCTATGTACAGCTTTTGTGACAGGTCTAGTATCCGTTTAGGTCTATCCCTATAGAACTTTATTCCAAGAATATAGGATGCTTCTCTTAGGTCTTTCATGAAGAATTTTTTAGACAACCATCTTTTGATCGTGGTCAGTATGGGAATATCATTCCCAATAAGAATATCATTTACGTACAATACGAAGAATGTTATGGCACTCTCACTGATCTTTTTGTATATACATGGTTTCTCTTTGTTTTTGATGAAATTAAATAATTTGATTGCTTCATTAAAATGATGATTTTAACTTCGAGAAGTTTGCTTTAATCCGTATATAGATCTTTGCAGCTTGCAGACTCTGTAATCACCATCACTGGATGTGAAACCCATAGGCTGCTTCATATAGATATCTTCCTCAAGATATCCATTCAGAAAAGCAGTTTTCACATCCATCTGTCAGATTTCATAATCATAGTAAGCTGCAACAGTAAGTAGAGTGCGGATGGTTTTCAGCATAGCTACGGACGAGAAAGTTTTCTGATAGTCAATGCTCTCGCACTGGCTATAACCTTTAGCCACAAGTCTAGCTTTATAGGTCTCTATCTTATCGTCGGCATCTATTTTTTTTTGTAGATCCATTTACACCCAATGAGTACAATACTTTCAGGTGAATTCACTAAGGTCTATACTTGGTTCGAGTGTATCGAGTCAATTTCTAACTTTATCGCATCTAATCATTTCTCAAAATTGATGTCAGACATCATCTCGTCAAAGGTATTAGGATCATCACCATGACCTTTATCTCTCATAAGGAATATTTTCTTTATTCCTCTGTAAGCATATGCATGTACCTTTCAGAAGGTCGGGAGACCCTGCTAGATCTACGAGGTGGTAGAGGAACATTAACTATTGGCTCATGAATAACGGATTTCTAAGGATCTATAGCTCTTTGCTCTTCAGAGACCTCTTCGAGCTCAACTAGCCTCCCACTGCCACAATCTTGGATAAACTATTTTTCTAGGAATATGACGTTTCGACTTACAATCACATTGTGATCTTATAGAAAGTAGTAGTATCCCATGAATTTTTTTGGATACCCTATAAAATGAGTTATTACAGATCTATCTTCTAGTTTATCAGTCATCTGTCTCTTGACATAGGTCGGACATCTCTAAGTCTTAAGATAACCTAGATTCGGCTTCTTACCGAACCATATCTCATACGGTGTGGTAGGAACGGACTTTGATGGAACCTTATTTAACAGGTGAATGGCGGTTAATAAGGCATGTCCCCAAAGATATAAGGGTAGATCAGTGAAGCTCATCATGGACCTGACCATATTCAATAGGGTCTTATTCTTCTTTTCAGATATTCCGTTGAGCTGAGGTATTATAGGAGGAGTCCATCAAGAGACTATGCCGTTGTCCTTAAAATATTCGAAAAATTTTTGACTAAGGTATTCACCTCCTCGATCAGATCGAAGAATCTTAATGGGTTTATCAGTTTATTTTTCTACTTTATGTTTGAATTTCTTGAATTTTCAAAGGTTTTAGACTTGTGTTTATCAGATACACATACCTATATTTAGACAGATCATCGGTAAAGATAATGAAGTAGCTATAACCACTCCTGATCTGTACATCAAATGGTCCATACACATCGGTGTATTCTAGGGCAAGTAACTCAGTGGCCCTTTTTCTATGTCCTACAAAGGATAATTTGGTCATTTTTCTTCGAAGGCAAGATTCACAGGTTGGATACGACTCTGGGTTAAGAGAGCCAAGGATCCCATCCTTTTTCAGTTTGTTTATCCTATTCTTTTTGTTGGGTATAAAATACCCCCCGGCCGAAGTTTGTAAAAGACCGATCCTTTTAGGGCTTTTCCGGCTTCCGACCTTGTGTGGCATCTCTCTGAACCCCCTTGACCGTCCGAGCTTTCGGACTTCTCCGACAATGAGCTTCTCCATCCATCTATCGGACCGCTCCAAAGGCTCTCTAGGCCTCACTATCAGCCGACCTTCTACAGTGATCAACTATTCTTCGAACTTCTTCCGAACTTCGTCAATATCCGAGCTTCTTCGACAACGAGATTTCTACAGTAATCAGACTCCATCCAAGTTTCTACGGCGGTCGACCGTCTTCAGGATTCCAATCGAGCTCCTGCGAGAGCCGAACTTCTACTACGAGTGGTCTACTCCGAACTTCTACTACGAGCGGTCTACTTCGAACTCCTACAGCGGGTGGTCTACTCTGGATCTCTACTGTAAGCAAATTTCATTTGAGCCTCTACTGTAAACACATTTCTTCCGAACTTCTATTATAGATAGACTTCAGTCGAGCTTCTTCGTAGCCAGATCTCAGACGAGCTTTTACAATGGGACAGGACCCACCGGCCAGGTCGCTACTCCGAGCTCCCACGACAATCGATCTTTAACTGAGCTCCTACAATAAGCGGTCTCCTTTCAGCCTTCTACAAGAATCAGACTCCGTCCGAATTTCCATAGCGGATGGATATCGGACGAGCTTCTACGATGGACGGACTCCAGCAGCTGGATTTCTACAATGATCGATCGCCTTCGATGTCTGCCGAACCTCCCCAACGCCATCCGAAGTCCACCACCGGCCGATCCTCCGTCAGATTCTTCATGAAACCGGACTTCTCCGGCGGATAATCTTCAGATGAGCTTCCACATCAGGCGAATTCCAGACGGACTTCTCTAGCAATTGGACTCCTACCGGACTTCACCGACGGAAAGTCTCCATCCGAGCTTCTACGGCAGATGACTCCCACCTGTAGTATCAGCGTCTAAGGTATCCGACAACAGTAGGCTCGTCAGCAGCTTCAAAAATATCCGAGCTTCTCCTAGATCGACGGGATAGAGAGACATTCCGTTCCATCAGATGTCCTAGCCGAGCTCCAGCTGACAGATTCGAACTCTCTGGCAAGTCACGACAATGGCCACTACCCTGCTCCACTCTGCAACAGATTCTGTGTGGCTCCACTACTCTCTGGCAAGTCGTGACAACGGATACCACTCCACTCTCTGGGCTTTACCACTCTCTAGCGAGTCGCGACAACGGACACCACTCCACTCTCCGTAACAAACTCCACGTGGCCCTGAACGACCCCTGACGTCACTATCCGTAACAAACTCCGCACGGCTCTGAACAGTCCACTACCAGGCGGTTACAGATGTCGTTGTCAATTAGTTACGTTCTCCGTCTATAAAAAGGGACTCCCAGATACATTCTTCTCTAAGCTCTAAACTTTAGCCTAAAATTCTGCTAAAATTTCCACTTGGGCACTCCATTTCTATTGAGGCAGAGTACTGACTTGAGCGTCGGAGGGTCTTGCCGGAGCACCCCCAACTCTAGTTTAGACTTCCCTTGCAAGTTCCGGCGGCGACCGCGGTCATCTCAACTCCAGCGACTCCGGCTTCGGTAGAATTCTGCACAAACAGAATTGGCGCTAGAAGGAGGGCTGTGTCTTTACAGTACCCTTGTTCTTAAAGGAGTGCTCAACGGGACTGTCTCTGGTCATCTTCTCCGACGTCCTCTTCTCCTCTTATTAGATCTCCACCTGATGCCTCCCCGAAAGGCATCCACCAGGCGATCCACGGCCTCCGTGGCCAGATCTCAGGCTCCGGCCTCGCCTCCAGTTTTTCAAGCTCCTCCGGCAACGGCGGTCGGTATGGAGCAGTTCGATCTGTTGGTTCAGCAGGTCAGAGGCCTCACCGAAGCAGTGCAGGCCATGCAGCAGCAGCAGCAACAGCCGCAGGCGTCAGTGCGGTTGGAAAGAGCATCGCCGGAGTTCCAAGATCCGACAGTAGGGCGGGCCACTTGGGCCAGTCGTCCTATCTTCCCCGGAAAGGGGAATCCGAGGTTGGAGAGCCCTCAGTCTGATTACGATTCTACTCCCGGAGGATCCCTACCTCCACTCTACCAGAAGATCCTCGAGACTCGCAGTCGAGAAGACCTTCTGGATCGAAAAGCTCCGCCATGCTCCCCCTGCTTATGGTGAGGATATCTGTACTGACCCTCCTTTCTCTCAAATAATCATGCAGGAACCGATCCCGCCAAACTTCAAGCTCTCTCAATTCGAAAGCTACGATGGGACCTCGGATCCAGTTGACCACCTGGAGGCCTTCCGGACAATGATGCTGCTCCATGGCGCGTCAGACGTCATCTTGTGCCGAGCTTTCCCATCTACTTTGAAGGGAGCAGCAAGGAACTGGTACTCGGCGCTGAAGTCGGGTACTATCTTCTCCTTTGATCAGATGAGCCACCAGTTTGCGGCTCATTTTGTTAGCAGCCGGCGTCCTCGGAGAGGTTCGGAGTTCCTTATCAACATCAAGTAGAAGGAGGGAGAATCCATTAGAGCCTACGTCAACCGCTTTAACGTCGCCGCGCTGGAGGTCCGAAACTTGGACCAATCGGTCGCGATGGCCGCCCTGAAGGGCGGTCTTCAAAAGAACGATCTTCTGTTTTTTCTAGAAAAGAAATATCTCAGGGACTTTGCTGATTTGCTGGCTCGGGCCGAAGGATATGCCTGAGCAGAAGAAGCCTTTAAGATGAAGGACGAGGAGGCCGCGAAGCAGTGGCAGGTGGGGGACTCCAGCAAGCCCGCAG
Organism: Elaeis guineensis; assembly: GCF_000442705.2. Taxonomy (NCBI): domain Eukaryota; kingdom Viridiplantae; phylum Streptophyta; class Magnoliopsida; order Arecales; family Arecaceae; genus Elaeis; species Elaeis guineensis. The sequence goes on from NC_026000.2 coordinate 92,860,862, forward strand.
TTGAAAAAGGGTCGAGTGAAGCTCGACCGCTTTCTCGAACTTCCTTCGGACACAAGCGTGTCCAGACTCCTCCCTGAGCTCGTAGGCAGAGGAGCCCGGACCACAGAGTTCGGCGGAGCTCTCCTCCGGGAAGATTCCACAGCTACGTCCCTCTCAACGCATCGAAAACTCAAGTGCTGATGGAGGTCAGGGAGCAGCTGCCAAGGCCGGAAAGGATGCGCACACATCCCGGGAAGCGCAATTCTAACAAGTTCTGCCTCTATCATCGTGACCACGGCCACGACACGGAGGAGTATATCCATCTCCAAGACGAGATCGAGGAGCTCATCAGATGAGGTCGGCTCGACAGATTCATTCGATGCCGACCTGAAGGTAGGGAGTATCGGCCTAGGGCCTTGTCGCAGTCGGGGCCGTCAAGGAGGGAGGAGCAGCCTGAAGATCGACCTTCGATTGGGATTATCAACTCCATCTTAGGAGGACCCCGCGGAGAGCAGAGCTTCTGCGACCATGGAATTCGAAAAATCTACGGATGTATTATCAATAATTTTGCCTTCAATAAAAATTTTAAATTTGCATATTCATCCTTTTAGCATGAGCTTATAACGATAGGAAGTAACTCCCTCATTCAGTCGAAATTAAGCGTGTTAGGAACAGGAGGTGAACCTCATCCTAACATGAGCAAAGTCGAAGGTCCGGTTACTTAAAGATCGGATGGAGGGAGAGGCTCGCGCAACGGCCCTTATGTGCCCTCACAGCCTTGTTAGGAACAGGAGGAGAACCTCGTCCTAACATGAGCAAAGTCGAAGGTCCGGTTACTTAAAGACCGGATAGGTGGAGAGGCCCTTGCAGCGGCCCTTATGTGCCTCCACAGTCTTGTTAGGAACAGGAGGAGAACCTCATCCTAACATGAGCAAAGTCGAAAGTCCGGTTACTTAAAGACCGAATGGGGGGAGAGGTCCTCGCAACGGCCCTTATGTGTCCCCACAGCCTTGTTAGGAACAGGAGGAGAACCTCGTCCTAATATGAGCAAAGTCGAAGGCCCGATTACTTAGAGACCGGATGGGGGGAGAGGCCCTTGCAACGGCCCTTATGTGCCCCCACAGTCCTGTTAGGAACAGGAGGAGAACCTCGTCCTAACATGAGCAAAGTCGAAGGTCCGGTTACTCAGAGATCGGATGGGGGGAGAGGTCCTCGCAACGGCCCTTACGTGCCCCCACGACCCCGTTAAGAGCAGAGGGAAAACCCTCACTCGAACACAAAAAAAGAGAGAGAGGGGGAAATGAAAAGGGAAAGCGACGAACAACACCAGTGACAAGTGAAAAACAAAATACATCAAAGACACAAGGGACCTCGTCTCAACGAGGGAGGATATTCCTATCAAAAAACCCTCAGTCACTAAAAGGAAACTCGACACAGGCTGAGGAGAAATCGACTTCCTCAAAGTAACGAGAAGTTCGGGTTCTCAAGCTCGATCACCGGGAGGAAGCATCAAACTCAAATGGCCTCGAAAAGACCTACGGTCATGAACCAAAAAGGCAAATCAACACGGCGGCGATCGGGAACTTTCAAACAACGACAGCGTCGGACAAGACAAAAGACAAAAGGAGTTCGGTAAACGACAACTCAATACCAAAGTGGACAAGGTAATGAAAATTTTTTTTTCATTTCATTAGTGAAGTATATATTACAAAGCCTTGAAGGCCAAAAAGAGAGACGACAAGAAAAGAAAAAGAATACATGGAAGGATGAAAGGCAAAAAAAAAAAAAGAAGAGAAAGGAGCTTTAAGGAAGCCCAGCTTCTTCCGACTTCGAACTCTCGATTTCGATCCTTATTAGGGATTGCCTCAAGTTTTTAACTTCTTCCTCTAGTTCCATCTTTCTCAGCAGTATATCCCGGTACATCTGGTGGAACCACCGGCTCTCGCCCTCCGACTCTCGAAGTCTCTTCCTCAGGACCTCGGACTCCGCCTCGGCATCTTTGACCGCCTGCTGCTCGTGGACCAGCTGAATCTTCAGCCGCTGCAGTTCGGCCTCCCTCCGCACAAGGGCCACAGACAGTTCTGCCACGGTCCCCTTCAAGGAGCGGAGCTCGTCGGAGCCTTGTGCGGAGGCAAGCTTGACTCTCTCAGACAACTGCCTCCGAAGGCGGGCAACTTCGTCGGTCGCTGTCTGGAGCTTCCTTCGATAGTCCTCTACTTGTCCGCTCCAGCCAACTCGGTAGGCGTTGTAATTCACCTCAGCGTCCTGCAGCTGTTTTTGAAGGTCGGAGAACTTTGATCAGTCTCGATCGCGGTTGGCTTGGGTTGTGAGCTAGGACAAGCTCCCTTCCAATTGGTCGATCTTCTTCCGTGCGGCCGCCAGCTTGACTTCAAGGGAACTGATCTTAGAAGCCTGAGTCCAAGATCGATTGCTGGCACGTTTTCGGAGTTCCTCAAGCTCCGTCACGAAGTCGGCCTTCCTTCGGGTGTATTCTATGAGATCCTTTCTGTGGAGGTCCTGAAAGCGAATAGCCTCTGCAGTGACTTCCGAATGGCTCTTCCTCAGCTGATGAAGTTCATTTTCCAGCTTCTTGGATTTTTTCGTCAACTGACGAACTTTCCTTCTGAGGTCTCGGATCATCGACTTCAGAGGAACTCCATATGGCAGGAGAAGAGCTTCAGCAGGATACTGTCGTTGGGAGACAAAAGCACCACGATTCAAATTAGTACAAGGAGACAAAAGAGATGGAAAAGAATACAAAAAAAAGGGGGGGCCTCTGTAAAGAAGAATCTGATTTCATTGATTGAATAATTTTCAAGTACAAGAGAACGAAGAAAAATCACCACAAAGGAAAAATACAAAGCTAGAGGTTTCGGACCTCTGGGGCAGAAGCGAAGGTGCTTGACGTCCCCGGAAGGTCGGCAGCGGCGGCCGCAGCAGTCAACGAGGTTCCGGTTGGAGGAGGATCGGCAGCGGTTTCGGATGGTCCTGCTTCATCGTCAGACGCCTTATCCAAAAAGTCGAGATCCAGTTCGGGGAACCTTCCGGCCATCTTCTTTTGGCAGAGTTCGAAACCCTTGATGAAGGCGTCCTGACCGAACTGGACCAGTAGATCCTCCATCTCGGAGGTCTTGAACTCCATGGCTTGGGCCCCTGCCTCCGAGATCAGGGACGGAATTCGCGCTTTCAGCTCGGAAACCTGTGCCTTCAACTCGGAAGCCTGCGCCTTCAGTTCGGAGATTTCGGCCTCAGCCTTCTTTCTCTCCCCCAAAGCGGTCCACAGATCGGACGAGATTTGTCCCTCCTTTTCCAGTGCCTCCTGGAGACCTAGGACCTCGGCGATCTTCTCCTCGAGGCGGGCGGCCTCAGCCAGGCGACCTTCCTCTGCCCGCGCTGCCTCCCTCTTGGCGATCTTCACCGCTTCGACGTTGGCGACAAGCTGGTGCCCAATCTGCAAGAAAGACCGGAGAGTCAATATAAAGGTTGAAGAATAAATTAAGTAAAGGAGCAAGAAGGAGAAAAAAGTGAGTTAACCTACTTCGAGAAAAGACCCCAGAGAGTCCCAGACCCGCAGCTCAGGATCAGCAAGGACGATTCTCTCGACGACCTCGGGCAGAATGCACCCTTCGACCAACCTCTTTATTAAATCCCTGTTGTTGAAGGGATTTTTCCCCAGGTCTCCCTCGGAGCTGTCGGCCCCCTCGACGGCAACCTTGCGACTGCGGCTCTTCCGGGTCAGGGTCTTCTTTTTCCTCCTTTCGGCCCTGGGTGCCCCCTCGGGACGAGCCTCTAGAGCGGGATCCTTGGTCGGAGGGCTCCTTAAAAGGGCTCGGGGGACTTCGGGTTCGGCATCGGAAGGGACTTCGACGGCAACGGCCACCGGAGCAGGTGTGGTTGAGCTTGTCCCTTCTGTCTTGACTTTCTTCACCGACCCTGAAGTCGAGGCATCTTTTCTCTTGTGGGTCTTGAAACCCTAGGCTAATCTCTGAGCCACGCCTGCGTCCATGTCTGCAATAAAAGATAATCAACACGGCTCAAAGATGGAATAAGAGAAAGGAGAAGCAGCAAAAAAAAAAAAAAAATAGTACCGGTAGGGTTAAGAGGACTCAGGCTGACGTTGAACAAAAGTTGTTCCTTCAGAAGTTCGGAGAGGAGGGGGGCTTGATAGGCCTCGAGCTTTTTGGAGGCTTCGAGATCGTCTCTTTCCAGGCTAGAAGTCCGGCAGACGGAATCCCTCAGAAAGCCCCAAGGGGATAATCCTAGTTCCAAGGTCGGGCATCGGACATAGAACCTCTCCTTCCAGTTGTGGATAGAAGAGGGGGCGCCTTTTAGCAACCCCTTTCTACCGAACTGAGGGGAGAAGTACCATCAGTCTTTTGTCGAGGGATGACGCTTGAAGGTGTAGAAATTCCTAAACAAAGAAAGAGTCAGCTGAACTTCAGCTAAACTACAAAGAGAAAGAAATCCTATCAAAAACCTAAAGGAGTTCGGCGCTACTGAGACTAGAGAAATATTCAGAAAACGAAAGAGGGCAACGACAAAAGGTGGAAGTGAAAGTCGAAGTCCGGCACAGAAGGCCTCCTGGTACAGACAGAAGCGGCCGAAAGGAGGGGCGCTAGCCCGGTCAGTTGGCCCGGGAAGCTCCAGCTCGTACTCTGGAGGAATTCCATATTGAATCCTTATCAGTGAGAGCTCATCCGGAGTCAAAGAGCTGGGGATGGTGTTCGATGCAAAGACCAGACGAGGTTTGGTCCCAACTACGGGTCCATCTACAGTATAAGGACTCTGGGAAACTGAGGCTGACGAACTCCTAGAACCACTAGAAGAGGAGATATCGGAAGACATTTTGGATCAAATAGAAGCCACAAAAATCCCGAAAATAAAATCGAAAAAAACAACGAACAAGCTCTCGAGGGAGCTAAACGAACGAAATACGAAGAAGAAAACAGAAAAATGGCAAGAAGTTTCGGAACTAACCTAGGTTGGCCCGAGGAGTGCAGGAAGACGGCAAGAAAAGTGGAAGTCGATCCGGAGGACGTCTAAGGCCGAGAAGGATGCTAAAGGAGGCTCGAGCTCTCGGAGAAGAGGAGGAAACCGAGGGACTCTCTCAGGCAAAGTGAAACCCTTGAAGGAGGACATGTTTAAATAGGCAATAGGGCTCGGAGGAGTTATGATCGCGGATCTCCTCTGGCCGACCTACACGTGCCGCGTGTCCCACTCACTATGACAGGCTGTTGAAAATGGCTGACAGCTGACAAAATCATTATTGCGCCGTACCTAGAGCCACGTCCCAGCGGGAATTTCGAAAAAACTTTTCGGATTGCTTTGATTTGAAAAGACTCCGGGACCAGCACGCCAAACACCAAAATATCTGGCAACCATCGAGTGCGGAAATTGAGGGGGGCAACTTCGGTCGTGAGAATTTCTCTGTACTTCATTCGGAACCCGAACTCGGAAGTAGGGGGACTGGTGTTGGGTATAAAATACCCTCCGGTCGAAGTTTGTAAAAGATCGATCCTTTTAGGGCTTTTCCGGCTTCCGACCTTGTGTGGCGTTTCTCTGAACCCCCTCGATCGTCCGAGCTTTCGGACTTCTCCGACAATGAGTTTCTCCATCCATCTATCGGGCTGCTTCAAAGGCTCTCTAGGCCTCACTATCAGCCGACCTTCTACAGTGATCAACTATTCTCCGAACTTCTTTCGGACTTTATTAATATCCGAGCTTCTTCGACAACGAGATTTCTACAGTAATCAGACTCCATCCAAGTTTCTACGATGGTCGACCACTTTTAGGATTCCAACCGAGCTCCTGCGAGAGCCAAACTTCTATTACGAGCGGTCTACTCCGAACTTCTACTACGAGCGGTCTACTCCGAACTCCTACTACGAGCAGTTTACTCCGAACTCCTACAGTGGGTGGTCTATTCCGGATCTCTACTGTAAGCAAATTCCATTCGAACCTCTACTGTAAACACATTTCTTCCGAACTTCTATTATAGATAGACTTCAGCCGAGCTTCTTCGTAGTCAGATTCCAGATGAGCTTTTACAATGGGACAGGATCCACCGATTAGGTTGCTACTTCGAGCTCCCATGACAATCGATCTTCAGCCGAGCTCCTATAATAAGCGGTCTCCTTTCAGCCTTCTACAAGAATCAGACTCCGTCCGAACTTTCATAGCGGATGGATATCGGACGAGCTTCTACGACGGACGGACTCCGACAGCTGGATTTCTACAATGATCGATCGCCTCCGATGTCTGCCGAACCTCCCCAACGTCATTCGAAGTCCACCGTCGGTCGACCCTCCGCCAGATTCTTCATGAAACCGGACTTCTCCGGCGGATAATCTTCAGACGAGCTTCCACATCAGACGAATCCCAGACGGACATTTCTAGCAATTGGACTCCTACCAGACTTCACCGACGGAAAGTCTCCATCCGAGCTTCTATGGCAGATGACTCCCACTTGTAGTATCAGCGTCTAAGGTATCCGACAACAGTAGGCTCGTCAGCAGCTTCAAAAATATCCGAGCTTCTCCTAGATCGACGGGATAGAGAGCCATTTCGCTCCATCAGATGTCCCAGTCGAGCTCCAGCCGACAGATCCGAACTCTGGCAAGTCACGATAATGGCCACTACCCTGCTCCACTCTCTGCAACGGATTCCGCGTGGCTCCACTACTCTCTGGCAAGTCGCGACAACGGACACCACTCTACTCTTCGGGCTTTACCACTCTCTGGCGAGTCGCGACAACGGACACCACTCCACTCTCTGTAACAAACTCCACGTGGTCCTGAACGACCCCTGACGCCACTACTCTTCGTAACAAACTCACGCGGCTCTGAACAGCCTACTACCAGGTGGTTACAGATGTTGCTGTCAATCAGTTACACTCTCCGTCTATAAAAAGGGACCCCTAGATACGTTCTTCTCTAAGCTCTAAATTCTATCCTAAAACTCTGTTAAAATTTTCACTCGAGCACTCCATTTCTGTTAAGGCAGAGGACTGACTTGAGTATCGGAGGGTCTTGCCGGAGCACCCCCAATTTCGGTTTAGACTTTTCTTGCAGGTTCCGACGGCGACCGCGGTCATCTCAACTCCAGCAACTCCGGCTTCGGCGGAATTCTGCACCAACACTTTTCAATATGGTCTAGTTTATGGTGCCATAAGTACTTTTGGTTAATTTTATCTCTGGGTCTCTTTTGACCTACGATACTTACATTTGCTCGTTTAAGTTCACATTTGCATCAACATGCAAGTGATAAAGACTGTCAATTAAAAGACCTCGTGCAATCAATTTATTTCGTAAATAAATAGAACAAAAGTTTTTAGTGAAACTAATTTTAAAACCTTCCTGTGCTAGCACAGACACGAAAATCAAATTCCGACTAGCTACAGGAACATAATAAGTCTTTCAAATCTAATCTAAAGCCAGACGGTAATCGAAGAGGATAAATGCCAACAGTTTCTATAATAATTTTTGTTCCATTGCTGACTCGAAGGATTATGTTATCTTTTCTCAATCTCCTACTTTCTATTAAACCCTGCATTGAGGTACATATATTAGCACTCGAGTCAGAGTCTAATATCTAACTAGAAGTAGAAATAATCGTAAGGTTAGATTTAATTATGAGCATACCTTCCGAAAGTTTATCACCTTTTTTGGTCTTTAGGCTCTTCAGGTAGAGTGGACAGTTTCTTCTCCAGTGGCCTTCAGCATCACAGTGGAAACACTTTTTCTTTGCTATGGCCTTCCCAGGAACTTTCTTTAGCCTGTTCTTCTTTTTCTGCTTCTTAGCGGATTTAACCTTCTTCTCAGTAGACTCTCTTGGAAGAAGTCCGCTTCATAGCGATAACAGCGCCCCTTGAACTCTTCAAGATTTCTTCTGTAGTGACCAACATGTTGATCAGTTTGGGTATAGTGCAATCGAGTTTGTTTATATAAAAATTTACAATAAATTGACTATATGAACTCGTAAGGGATTGAAGGATCAAATCCATCTGCAATTTTTTTTGTATATCAAGCCCAAGCTTCTCAAGTTTTTCAATGTCCTTGATCACTATCATACAGTGCTCATGGACAGACTGTCCTTCATGCATCTTTAGATTGAAGTCTTTTGAATATTTCGAAGCACGCTGTACGGCTTTGCTCACCATACAAGTCTTGCAGGTGAGTGATCATAGCTCTGGCAGTGGGTATATACTCATGCTGGCTTTGCAACTTATTTGACATAGATGCCAGTACATAGCATTTGATCCGACTTTCTTCATCCGTCCACTTTTCAGAGGCAGTCCTTTGTTCAGTAGTAGGACGGTTTGGTAACACTATGGGCTCCTGGTTGAGTATATGACTTAATTTTTCTGAGGTTAGGACAATCCTAAGGTTTTTGAGCCAGTCTTTATAATTAGTTCCGGTCAAATGATTGGTTTCAAGGATGCGGACTAGAGGGTTTGAGGCTGACATTGTTTAATTGCGAGAGTAGAGATTCAAGTTAGATTTTTATACTTTAATGTTTTATTTACTTTTAGGGATTTTAAGATGCAAACAATGACTCACTAATTTTCGGATTCTTCCACTCTCCAGGTGAAAAATGAAAATTCTAACATGACAAAAGGATTCCTAGTGGATGCTGCGGTCCCACCGATGTTATGCACCTCACCTAATAATTATTGGTAACATGCACATCGATGCGTAGGCAACTTTGTCCAGATGCTTCTCTAAGTATGTTGCAACGACTTGGTTTCTAAGTCATGTGGGCTCACCTAACAGTTATTGACCACACTCCTTAGTTAAGTCTGACCCACCGTTCACAAGTAGGTGCAAGACCGTCATTTGGTCTCTCATCTAACAGTTATTGGATCCAATTCTATCCTTACCTGGAGCAACTTTTTGCTAATAGAGTGGTTGCGTGTTCCTGATGCAACTGAACCATTGTGACCAGTTGAGAATAATCAACGCCAGTAGCATGCCTGCACATCTACAACGGTAGAAGACCTATGGACTTAATATTTATGGGGAGGTTTAGGTTTTATCTAATCAGTCATTATATGACCGATCTAATTGACATGGGCTAAACCAAACCGCTAAGCAATCTTGTTCAAGATCCAATCTTCCAAATTAGCCAGGTAAGTGGAGATCGGTGGGGGTCTTCCGTTGTTTTTCTTAGACACCAGTAAATTAATCCGGTAAGCGAACGGAATCAATTAAATAATCACGTCTCAATTACTTGTCTTAGACACTAATAGATCAATTGGTCCAAATAGGTTAGCTCAAGCGAATCAGGGTCAAACCATCAAGTCAAATTAAGTTCTTAGGTTAATCGATTCTACATATGGGACTTAATCGATTCGATCAACGACAATTGCATGATCATTTAATTTAATTGATCTAATCCTAATCAACATTTGACTCGGTTCGATCAATTACTTAATCGAATTAGATCCATGTGACTCAAATCAAAAATTTTAGATGCAATCCTATTACATAGATCTAATTTTGATTTTTTCATGATCAAAACTCTCATGCACTAATACAAATTTCAGATTCCAAAATCAAATTTCAGATATAAATTTTTTGCACGAAAATAAGTTTTAAATCATGAAACAATTTTCAGATTTAACATACAAATATATATCACATATATGTATGCATGTAAAATTCAAATCTAAATAAAATTCAGATCTACAACATTATATCATATATCTTATATACTAATCATGGATCATATTAAAAGCAACTTTATGGCCTAAACATGCAATCACATATCTCATATATGAATCATGAATTAGGTCATATAAAATTTTATGTTTATGCATGCATCCACATATCATGTGAACATGAACTAGAAACCGTTCTAGATCAAAAATTCAGATCTATGCATGCTTTTATATATCAACTGTGTTCTAAAATCAAATCCAAAATTAAATTCTAGATTCAAAGATTCATCTATACATCTCATGATCAAGAAAAAATCAGATTTTGAAATTTTTTTCAAAATATATATATCAATTTTCAGCATCTGAAATCCGTGTCTCTGATACCATTATTGGAATTCGCGTGTTGGGGTATGCATGTGTGTTTCAATTTTTTTTTTCTAAACACCGCTGCAGAATAGAAGATTAAAATACTTTTAATCTAGATCATGCATGCATAGAAATATAAAACCACAAGGAACTAGTTCATTTGCTAAAATTCAGATTGTGATCAAATCGCATACCTGTTTCGCAATCTCTTTCTTTAAATCTGGATCTGGAAGAGAAAAGGTTTTTTTCTAGCTGTACAAGTGTCCGGTCTCTACGGATATCCACTCGGAATCAGTCTGGAACAGTTTGAATTTTTTTCTCTAAGAAAATTTAGCTTGCTAAATTTGAACGAAGCTTGCATTGCAATCAACTCTTGATCTTTTTTCTTGATCTTCTTCTCTTCTTCTTTTGCCTTTCTCCCTTGTTTTGTGCTGCTACCAAACATTAGAAACTAGCAAAGGAGGGGACGTCCAACAGCTTGGGCGTGGAAGAACTTGGGATGCCCTAAAAGCTGGGGCATGTGGGACGCCAAGGGAGAAGAGAGGGAGAGAGGAAGAGAGGGCGTGGGGAGTCTCCAAAGACAGGCGTGGGTTGCTGGTTGGATGCTCTAGGGACCTAAGGAGAGGTCTCTTTAAATAGGTAGAAGGATTGAATTCTATTCAATCTCATAATACAAGTCCTATTTGCATTAGATTTTCTAATAACTTAAGTTATTTAACTTTCATTAGGAATCCTTTTAGGCATCAACTGTTGGAGCCTTTGCATCCATTATTTCACACCCTAAAATACATCCAAGGGACGTCCCATATAAAATCAAAAGGCCCAAGGGATGCCCCATATAAAATCAAAAGGCCCTCTAATCATGGGACACCCAATTTGATCAAATCAAGGTGGCACCCAAGAATAACTATAAAAAAAATTAATTAGGAATTTGTATCTTTAATTCAATTGATCCAAAATCTTAGGTATCCAATAATTGAAGTTCAATGAATGTAATTCATTTAGGTTATTAGCAGGTAATTAAGTTTGAATTATCTTATCAAATAAGAAATTCAAACGGAAAGAGAAAATTTGGTCCAACAATGTGCTAGCAAGGTTACCTTGAATCTAATCGGATTTCTCTAAACTCAATTGATACTTCATAAGTTCAATTGTTAATTTCAGACCTAATCCTTTTGTTGTGTGATCTTATAGGTTCAATTCTATTTGGTAGTGAGATATACAATGATGATTGAGATTTTTCTAAACCCAATTGATACTTCATAAGCTCAATTGTTAATTTCAGATTTAATCCCTTTGTTGTGTGACCCCATAAGTTCAATTTTATCTGGTAGTGAGATATACAATGATTTCTATCAAAGTATCATTGAAACTCTTTTCAATGGGTTGGTCCTTTGTTGTGAGACCCTATAGGTTCAATTCTATCTGGAAGTAAGATATACAATGATCTCTATCAAAGTATCATTGAAACTCTTTTCAATGGATCGGAATAATTTTACTTTAACTCATCAAGGATTGTCGATCCAGAATAACTCTAGTGAGCTCTCATAATCCACCAGTGACATCTGGCAGTATGTAGTGACAATCCAATAAAACTGAAATGAACCTCTAAGTGTAGTTAACGTGTAATTCAGTCCCTTTATCGTGAGTCTCGACTAGATGACAGGTCATTGATAAATTGTCAAACTTCAACATCAGGCATATGATAGATTCGATCAGCTCAAGTCCAATTATGACTTCTATGAAATTTTTTTTCCATCAATCATACTGCTGTGGCCACAGACTCGGATTTAGCCTCTCAAATTCCATAGGACTACTCTCTATCAAGATCGATAGATCTCATCTTGATGCGTATTCTATTTCTACAGTAGATCAACTGTCGCCAACATCCACTACAAGGGCTCACTGAGATCCATATTTATGTGTCAATCAAATTCCAGCAGCCTCACTGCGAGCAGTAGTACCATCCAGGTTAAAGGATCAGTCACACAACTACAATATCGAGACAACACTGGCGATTGAATAGAAATTCAAGTGATCTCTCGTATGGTCATGCTCAACACTAGTTCTTTAATAACTATCTGCACTCGTCGTCCCATGCCTATACACTGTAGACTAGAGACCCATCTATTTCGAAGAAAGCGATTTGTGCGCCAGTGTATCCGGATCGATCATCGTCCTCATGATGATTTTATGATCGGGAGCATTTAGGAATTAAATACATATTTTTAATTCTCAACACTTTGAGAATATGTATCGAAAATTAATTTCATGAACGATTCAAGGACACATCATACTTGAATGAAAAATAAACTTGTTCTTTTATTTATCAAATCATGTATTAAGTACAAAATTATGTCCTAGATTTATTACAATGTGTCAGCCATATTGGTTTTTAGGACATATACATCTAACATTAATAATCTAGGAACTAAATGACAATGCATTGTAGATTTCTATGAGATATGTCCCTTGCTTTGTGTGCGCGCGTGCGCGATCGCTTGCTTTGTGCGTGCGCATGAGATTGCAGGACAATGCCTCTTTTGTGACTTAAATAATCTGTCATATAAATGATAATACACTGTTAATTTCTATGAGATCTGTCCGTTGTTTGGTATGAGTGACAGATGAAATTTGTTTTTATTGACTTTTGTTTTGATCAATAATTTTGAACTATGTTTATGCATCTATGATCCTATTTATTCATCATGTATTGATTCAAATATTGAAAAAGGTTGGAGAAACTGACTTGCACCTGACATAAGTAACCACTCTAAAATCTAAGTGATATAACAACATAGTGCTTCCTAGGTCAAACGATGCATCAAATGTTAGGATATCGTTCCTTTTTCTGGGGATGATTTAGAGCTTATCTGGCTATCCCCTAGGTCAGTCAACTAGATATGCCTTTTTGATTACAGGTGGGGCATACAAGCATTTGTGTACCATTGTATTATTTAGAAAGGATATAGGAAGGAAAGAGTTCACAGGATCATATTAATCAATTCTAATATTGAAAGGAAACTCCCCCAGTATCTCTTTTCATGAGGCTCCACTTTGTGCACATCCAATTTTCAGTTCCCAAGATACCTATTCAAATATTAGTTTGTCCCCCCATCTGCATGTTTCCAGCACTGCATCCCAGGTGCAGTGTTAGCACTGGGGTTATGTTTGTTAACCACAAGGTCAAGGGTTCAAACCGACCCTTTAATGTTTGTTGCTTATTCCTTTTTAAAAAAAAAATTTGCTTCGCACATGCCAAAGTCTAGTAATGGAAAAACAAAACAGTATAATGGTGTTCAAGGTTGAACGACTGCCATTACTGATGGTGCTCTGAGAAGGGGTGTAACACTTGGAATAAATGAACTAGCAACCAAGGGATTGTTAAATAGAGGATATTCATCACTTTTGGACATCAGTCATGTTGACAGTTCGTTGGGGCTTTTAATTTTTATTATTCTCTCCACCCTCATGAATGGAGAAAGACATTTTATTGCCATGTTTTGGGTTTTCGTGTGCCATTTTGCAGAATAAAAGGATTATAACAACCAATTCAGGAGGCTGTAAACAATAATAAATGAAGGGTCTCCATTTCCAATGCCAGTTGAGCTCAAGGACATTGTCAATCTAGGGAAGGTATAAGGAAGACTTTATCCTGGATTATATAGGCAGTCAAATTTGATACTCAATTAGTAAAGGATAATTGCCAACTAGAGTAGGCCGAGATTTTTTTCTCCATTTCCTGCAGAATGAGTTACATTTTTATCCAGCAAGAACGAATTGCAATATCAGATTGTAGATTGCTTTGTACTTGGCTTTGTAATTTTTCATCTTTGTTCCTCAACTTTTTTGCATGAGGCAAGCCAACTGAGGCTGTTGTTTTTTGGTAATTACTCAGAAAGGTTTCTCTTGGGTGAAAAGATCTATGTGATTGAATTCATTGCTCTGCCTCTAAATGATCCTGTCATTAGAGAGCAATATAATGCTCTGAGTTCTAATCTCCTATTTCACCTTGCAAGTTTAGATCTAAAATCTTAAATTATATAACTATGAGTGCCATATTTGATTCTTTAAAGCCAATTGACGAGGGTCATAGTTGTTGTTTGCATCCGATTCATATTTTTTTTCTTTTTCTTGTTTCTTTGAGAGTTTAGGGAAACCCACACAATCTACCAGTCAAAGGGAGGAGATAAAGTGGAGAGGGAGGGGGAAGCAGGTTATATCAATGATCGAAGAACAGGCTGAGAGGGAAGCCAGCTTCTCCCAAACAAAAAGATTGCAACATTTTTCTTACCATTGCAGGAGATTGTCCAGTCCTAAAATAGAGAAAAGTTAGAAAGGAGTACAAGCCAGCTTCTCCCAAACAAAAAGATGACAACATTTTTCTTACCATTGCAGGAGATTGTCCAGTCCTTTTTGCTGGGTGGTGTGTGTGTGTGGGGGGGGGGGGGGTGTTGGGGAGGCTGTGGTCCTGGGGGTTTGAAAAAATTCTCATGTCCATTTTTTTGGTTTAGACAATCTTAAGCCTGTAATTTTGGTTTTTACGTTTCAGGTCAAGTGTGCTCAAGTGTTGCTTGAGGCAGGAGCTACAGTGGATGCGTTGGACAAAAATAAAAATACAGCACTTCATTATGCTGCTGGTTATGGGCGGAAGGAGTGTGTGGCTCTTCTATTGGAGCATGGTGCAGCTGTGTAAGTAAAACAGACTTGTTCTTACTGCCATGTCCCTGATCATTGTGGTTTACTTTCAAGTTCTTCTGGTGCAGCACCTTGCAAAATTTGGACGGAAAGACACCCATTGATGTTGCCAAGCTGAACAATCAGGAGGAGGTGCTGAAGTTGCTCGAGAAGGATGCATTTCTATGAGTCGTACTTCGGTTCTCTTGGGGAGGGGGTGAGAATTTGCTGCAGGTAGCCTGTTTGAGCACCCCCCAGTTCTGCTGCTTTAGGTTGTTGAGTCTGTTCTCTGTGGCTGCTCGGTTGGGGTCTCTTTTCTCCGGTTGAACCAAGTGTGGTTTCTGGGAATAAATTGTCTACTGTTTAGATGGATCTGGGGATTGGCCTTTTAATAGCGGTCTTCTGCGGTGGTATACTACTGAATGATATTCATTTCCGGGAGAAGTGAGCCATGCTTAATAATGTGTTATTTCAAGTTTGTTAGGTTATTTTGGTAAGTATTTGATTTTATGTAAATGTGTGTGGAAGGACTATGTATGTGGAGTTCAAATCCTTTCAAATAATTGAGTCATTTGCATTTGGTAAATAATCCAGGTAATAGACCTAAATTTTTCTGTTGGAGCTGCTTATTGGCATTTGACGTGTTCGGAATACTCGTGCGTCTTGGGAGAAGGGAAGGATAGGCTAGGGTTGACATTCAGGTTGGATTGGATGTTAACTGAGTCAAAAATTCAATCCAAACTTAGTTTGTTTATTGCATATGTCAAAATTTAGATTTGAATTAGATTTGTTTATTAAACATATAGTTAAATTAAATAGGATAATTATGTTTTAAATAGATTAAATAAGTCTTAAATGAGTTAAACGGATTAAATCATAAGGTGATTTGATTATTAAATAGGTTAAAATGGGTTAAATGAAGGCTTAAATTTAAATTTAGTCTATTTAATTGATAGGTTTAGATAAGTTCTCTAAATTTAAATCTAATCTATTTAATAAATAAATTTAGATTAGTTGATTTGATTTAATTTTATTTATGTTAAATTTAAATTTGTTTAAAATAAATTGGTTGGATTGATGGGTCAAATCATAAATTATCATTTTTAATTTGAAAAGTTGCATTTCTCATAGTTTGCAGGTCATTATGCTGAGATGTGATTTTTTTTAACCATTTATTAAGCAATAAACTGTCTAATATAATCTTAAATTTTTTTGGCCAACTGGTAGGGGATTCGGGTTTCAAACCCACTAGACCGGTTGAGTTTTTGGGTTGTTTACTATTAATTGATTGGGTTCGAGTTCGTTTTGGTCTCAGGGAATAAAAATATCATGAGACATATGAAGCCTTTGGATTGGGTTGGAGCATGTTAAGATCCTTGTGGCATAGGAATTGGTGTGGATAGAGGGTTTGGCTTCATGTTGATATCTGAAAACTATATTTTGAAGAGTTATTTAAGTTGAAAATTATTCATGTTTTGAGAAGCCGGTATTGCAAACATTCACCTTCCATGCTTCAAAAATTAAATCATAAATAACAAATTCTTGATAATCAATAATGTATCAATAATCGGCGAAAAAATAAAAAGATAGTTCATTCAAAGAGCACGAAGAGATACTTGACAATCCATAGTTCGCCATAGGTCGTGCAGTGATTAGATTATCCAATGGGGACTAGATCTACCCTAAGGCATACTAGTTCAAGCTTGTGGAAGAAACTTATTGTTAGAAAGAGGGGTAGTTTAGTACGTATAGATTAAAAATTTTTAAACATAATAAATTTATGTATAGTAAAAATAAAATTAAATTAAAATATTTTTAACTTAAAACGTATCAGATCACATCTGAAAACCACATTGAGGATCTTCGTATGAACACATGCCAAAGCTTGAAATCTGAAATAAGAAACAAAAACAAGTAGGAGATCTGATCTTCATACCCAATTACTTTTCTCAGATCATGCAGATGTCCACGGTTCCTGTCGGAGCCGCACAAGCATCCGGTTTCTGTTGGTACCCACACGAAGATGTCTTGATCGAAGTATCAAGACCATTGGTATGTTAGTATCTTGTAGGCCTCGCTCCTCACTTGGATCTGAATCCTCTAAAACTCAAAGAAGAATTCTGTTGCCCGAACCTTTTGTGTTGAGCTTGAGAGAACTTTTACTACACGAGGAAAAGGAATAAGAATTCTTCTTTTCCTCTTCCCTCTCTCTCTAATACCTCTTTTAGATCTAATCTGGATGAGGATGTGGGCATGGAGGATGAAGAGGGAGGGCTTTCAGCAAGGAGGAACTCGTGGTCACCTATCGTACACATGCCCCAAAAGAAACTCATCTGAATTTTTGTCACACAAAATTTTGAAGCCCTCATGTCCCATCAGATAAGAATCCATTCAAATCATATTTAAAAAGAAACTTATCTAAGAAAGGCATTTGGGGCGATAAGAACAAGTGGCAGCAAAGAAGAAGCCATCTCATGGTTTCGTATCGCACACCCCACTTTAATTCTGATTTTTGTTGCACAAAAATCTATTTCCAACAAAATAAACTGATAAGATTTGATCTTAATTTGAATCAAATTCAAATAAAAAAACAAATCATGAATAGAGAGAAGTCCAGAAAGTGGGCTTAGGTAGTCAACATTAATTGGGTCATATTTGGATTCAAATCAAATCTACTTTGAGTCCAATTCGAATCTAATTCGAAAAGACTGTCGATCCTGATCCAATCAGAATTGCAATCCAAATCCAACTAGGATAATTAAACATAATTAGCCTTAAATTAAATCAAACTCAATTAAATTAAATCTAATTTAAATTAACTAAGACTTGATTCATAAGTTAGTCATGCCTTATTATATTGTAATACTTACAATTAAGTCCCTCTGTTAATAATTAGCAATTATTAAATCTGTAATACTTACAAATTAGTAGTTTTCAAATTCAAAACATCAATCCAATTGATAATTTGAATATGATTTAAGTCAATGATCAGGTTAAGCTCCTTTTGTGTGTGATCCTTTAGGTTCTATTCTGTCTGATAGTGAGACATACTGTGATCTCCATTACAGTATTATCGAAACTCCTTTCGATGAGCTGGAACGATTCCAACTCACCCCAACAAGGATCGTTGATCTGAAAATGATTCTAATGAGTTCTCATGATCCACCAGTGATGCTTAGCAGTATGTAGTGATAACCCAGTAGAACAGAAAAATGAATCTGTAGGTGCATTAATTGGGTCATATTTGGATTCAAATCAAATCTACTTTGAGTCCAATTCGAATCTAATTCGAAAAGACTGTCGATCCTGATCCAATCAGAATTGCAATCCAAATCCAACTAGGATAATTAAACATAATTAGCCTTAAATTAAATCAAACTCAATTAAATTAAATCTAATTTAAATTAACTAAGACTTGATTCATAAGTTAGTCATGCCTTATTATATTGTAATACTTACAATTAAGTCCCTCTGTTAATAATTAGCAATTATTAAATCTGTAATACTTACAAATTAGTAGTTTTTAAATTCAAAACATCAATCCAATTGATAATTTGAATATGATTTAAGTCAATGATCAGGTTAAGCTCCTTTTGTGTGTGATCCTTTAGGTTCTATTCTGTCTGATAGTGAGACATACTGTGATCTCCATTACAGTATTATCGAAACTCCTTTCGATGAGCTGGAACGATTCCAACTCACTCCAACAAGGATCGTTGATCTGAAAATGATTCTAATGAGTTCTCATGATCCACCAGTGATGCTTAGCAGTATGTAGTGACAACCCAGTAGAACAGAAAAATGAATCTGTAGGTGCATTTATCGTGTGATTCAGTTCCTCTATCATGAGTCCCGACTAGATGGAGATTATGAAAAACTCGTCAAACCCCACCATCAGTCATATATCAGATTGGCTTGACTTGAGTTTATTTGTGAATCTCGTAGAAACTCTTTTCCAGTATTCACACTTGCGTTGGCTAGAGACTTTCTGAACTCAATCTCATGAATTGCATAAGACTACTCCTTTTCTATCAAGGTTAATAGATTCCATCTAGGTGCATCCTACTCAAACAGCGAATCTAAACCTACTATAGCCAATATATACAACAAAGATCCGAATGGCTAGGGACCAAAGAAATATGCAGTCAAACTAAGTAGCCTCACTGCGAATAGCCAATATACCACAGATCAAAGCACCACTCATATCACTATAGCATTAAAAAAATCATTGATGAGTGAGTAGACATCCAACTGGTTTCTCGTATTGATCACGCTCAGTGCAAGTTATTCTCTAACAATCTCCTGCACTCTTAGTCCAGTATCCTCACACTATAGACTCGAGACTCATCTGTCTAGAAAGAACATGATCTGTTCATCGATCTAATTGGATTGATCACTATCCTTCATGATGATCTTCTGATCGACAGCATTTAGAAATTAACCACTAATGATGTATGTCTTAAATTCTCAACACCTTGAGAATATACAAAATTATCTTTATTAATTTTTAGGATAAATTATGGATGCATACAATATGATTGGTAATAAAAATTACCTGTCAAATATAAAAACATATCCTAGAGAAAGATATGCGTTAGTCAAGATTGACTTCTAGGACATACATCTAATAATCTTTTACTTGCACTAAAGCCAATTTATCATATACCTGAGCCCCATCTTCTGAAGACAGCTTCGATCTTTGACTGGCTAAGTGACTTCGATCTACCACAACCTATGTGGAGTCTACTCTCTCCACCTCTATATATTTCTACTCAAGATAATCATGTATATCCCTGCTCTATATATGTGCTTGACTTTTGGTGAGATTTTAGCTCCTTAGCAAGGGTTATGGGGCCATCATCTTTGTAATATAGTGTCATGACATCCGATGGTATGACGTCTAGTTCTCCAACTATCATAAGAATTAGAATGCATCCGCACATCTACAGCATACTCAGCTTCCATTGGTCAGTTGCTTAGAATCCTTCCAACATACCAAACCTACATAACTCAAGAATATATACTGATGTAGATATTCTATTATCAGCATCAGTGTATCCTCCCATTCTTTGCTCTGACTTTCCTCCAAAGATCAGGAATAAGTTTTTAGTGCTTCATAAGTACTTAGGGATGTTTTCATAGCAATCCAATGCTCCTAGTTTAGATTCGATTGATATTTGCTCATAACTCTCAGAGCAAAAATTATATCCAGTCGAGTATATAGCACGGCATACACCTATATGCAAGAGGCTAGCAGACCCCTCTTGGAGGTTTTTATGCTAAATCCTTTCAGCACCTCTTTTATATACTTATCTGTGAAAATTCAAACATACTTTTTGATCTATCTCTATAGACTTTTATTCTCAGAATACAGGATACTTGTCCTAGATCTTTCATGAAAAATTTTATATACAACCATTTTTTAATCGATGTCAGCATGGGACACTCCTACTGACCTTCATATAAATATATGATTCTTCATTTTTTGATGAAATCAAATAATTTGATCATATCATTGAAACAACTATTTCAACTCCAAGATATTTGTTTATATCCATGAATGGATCTTCTTAGTGTGATCTCTATCACTGAAAGTGAAATCCATAGGCCACTCCATATAGATATTTTTTTAAGACATCCATTTGGAGGGCTATCTACACATCCATCTCTCGAGGTTGATGTCCAATAACGCCTCATTATAGATTTTGGGTGAAGAAAAAGTACGACAGTACTATGCATATAATTTCAAAATTTTTCGTAACGAATGTATAAGATTAAATAATTTAATCTATTTTACATATATAAGATCTAATCTAGACTATTATGTCAAGACCTATAATATGATTTAATATACATTTAAAATTTGAAAATAAAAATAGCATCAATCTAATCGATGCTGCAAACTAGATCTAATACTTGATCTATCAATACTAGTTTAACAAGTTCAAAACTTATTATCAGATGTGGGTTGCTAATCTCCACAAATATCTCACGTAGAAAAGTCTCTTCTGGTTGTTCATAGCCACATAAAGATGTCTAACCTCTGTAGAACATCCACACGAAGACCAACGTAAATCAGGCTCCTTGAAAGTGCTAGCTTGTAAGGATCTTCAAGGCTGAATTGTCTCTTCTTCTCTTGAACTCTTGGATGCTCCAAAAGAGAGAAAGATTTAAAGGAGGAAGAGAGAAAGAGAGAAAGCTCTAGAGAAAAAATAAAATCAGCAAGAAGAACATATATGGGGCGTCCACTATTGAAGCCCCCTTTAAATAACAAGGGCTAGCATTTTTGGGTCAAAGGGGAGGGCGCCAAAATCTCCACACCAAAAATCTCATGCCAAAACTATTTTGGCATTGAGAAGGAAGGTATGGGTCCAAGGTAGCGCAAGAGATAAGGATAGAGTCCTTGCTGATTGAAACTCTTTATTTTCAATTTGATTCTAAGCTAAATCAAATTTAGTTTGAACCCAATGATAGGAATGAACCTAATCCAATTAGGAGCCCAATCATCTCAATAAATTTTTAATCCAATTAGAAATTAGCTGAGCCTAAGTTTTGATCAAATTAGAATCAAAATTTTCTTGCAATTAGACTTGATCAAATCAAATCCAAACTAAGTCAAACTGAATCGAATTCAATTAAACTTGATCCAGAGCTCTTTGCTTAATCAAATTGAGTTAATTAGTAATCTAATTGCTAATTAATTCTCTATTAATAGTAGAGTCTCAGTCCAGTGGGATCTCCTCCAGAGTCCTAATCCCAGTGAAACTCTTCACTAGAGTCACAATCTAATTGGACTCTTCAGCCATCAGATCAGACCATATTTTCTAATGTATGTGATCCCAAAGATTCGAACCTAAGGTGGTAGCATAGGAACAACTTCCTATACTAATTGATGTAAATATCTAACAATGGGATCCGACATTCGGATAGACTGAAAGATTATAAAGCAACATTCTAGAACCTACTGGCATATGGTTACCATATAATTTATCTCTTTTGATCTTAATGCTCAAGGTGACCTAGGGTTTGACTGTCAATCCTAATATAGTTGAGCACATTGTATTTCAACCTTTTCAAATCTGTCACATGGATTATCCTGGTCAAGATTTTACTAAATTGAAATACATTGAAGCATATCTCCTACTAATTCAGAGAGGTCAATTCCATCTTGACTCACACACCGACTTGATAAGTACTTGACTGTACCCAGTAATCTTCCGTCACTGAATTAGAAATTCAGATGGTCCAGTATTAAAGTACAATGAGTTGCTTACAAATCACCGTGATGATCTTAGATCGAAGGGACACTAATATCCATATCCTTCATGAGCCACTCTTGACAGTAGAGTGTTCGATAAATGGTCACATTCGGTACGAATGTACTCCTACATTCACTTGCATGCCATACTAGTATCTCCACATTTCTTGGTTAAAAGGATAACCAACTTATATGGCACACAATGACCTATACTCGATATTACTATCATTCTATTAACAGCATATTATTTGATCGTGAACACATTTTAAGGACTAAGTGACAAATCCTCTTTTATCGATTAAATATAGTCTTAAGAACTTCATCACAACACAGAAGTTCAAATAAAATAAACCAAACATGATGAAAAAGCTAAATAATTTTTATTAATAAAAATTTATATACATTTATAAATAACAGGCTGATAATTGGCTTTAAGATACAATTCTCAACAACTCTCACTTGGACTAAATCCAATCGGTACAGATTGTATATCCATCTTCAACTTGTGATCATCGAACTCTTTGATTTTGAGAGCTTTAGTAAATGGATCGGTTAGGTTCTCCTTTTCATTGATCTTCTAAAGGTCGACGTCATTTCAATCTATGATCTCTCGGATAAGATGATAGTGGCACAAAATATGTTTGGTGCACTGATAGAACTTCAGCTTCTTGGCTTGAGCAATGGCGCCAGTGTTGTCATTGTATAACAGAACGGAGCCATCAATGGAGGGTGTCACTCCGAGCTTGTCGATGAACTTTCGCAACCATACAGCTTCTTTCACAGTATCGAATACTGCGATAACTCCACCTCACAAATAGTGTCAGTCACGGTGTGCTACTTGAAATTTTTTCAACAGATTGCTCCACCGTTCAGGATAAAAATATAACCCAACATACTCTTGCTATCATCATGATCAGACTGAAAGCTGGAGTTGGTGAATCTCACTAGTTTCAAGTCAGTTTCATCATAAACTAGTCACTGATCTTTAGTATTTCTTAAATATTTAAGGATGATCTTTACGATCTTTTAGTGGTTCTCTCCTGGATCAGACTAATATCTACTCATTACCCCTAGTGAGTATGCCACGTCTGATCTTGGACATGTCATGGCGTACATTATAGAACCCACTACTAAAGTATATAGAATTCTACTCATACATTTTCTCTCTTGAGAAGTTGTCGAACAATCTTTTTTTGAGAGAGAAATTATATGATCTATTGGGAGATAATTTTTTCTAAAATTCTCCATACTGAACCACTTCAATACGGTGTTTATGTATGTGGACTGTGACAATCAAAGCAACCTTTTCGATCTATCTCTATAGATCTTCATCTCAAGGATTAAGATGCTTCTCTCAAGTCCTTCATAAAGAACTGAAATGATAACCAGACTTTTATTCATTGTAATATAGGGATGTCATTTTCGATTAAGAGAATATCATCCATATACAGAATGAGGAATACAACTACAGAGTCATTTATCCATTTGTAAATACAGAATCTTTTTTCATTCCTAATAAAGTCATATATTCTGATAATCTTATCAAAATGTATGTTCCAACTCCTAGATGCCTGCTTCAATCTATAGATGGATCTCTAAAGCTTGTACACTTTGGACTCATCTGTAGATGTGAAACCCTCAAGCTATATCATATACACCTCTTCTTCTAGTTCTCTATTTAGAAAAGCTATTTTTACATCTATTTGTCAGATTTTATGTCCATGTGTGTCGCTATCGCAAGCATAATCCAAATAGATTTGAGCATTGTCACAGGAGAAAATATCTCGTTATAGTCAATACCATAATGTTGATGATAATTGTTGCCCAGCTATGCAACCCAAGAGGGGGGGGGTGAATTGGATTTCTAAAAATTTTAAGCCCAACAGATTACTTATGAAGAACAAAACAAAGACTTTA
This sequence comes from Elaeis guineensis, assembly GCF_000442705.2. Taxonomy (NCBI): domain Eukaryota; kingdom Viridiplantae; phylum Streptophyta; class Magnoliopsida; order Arecales; family Arecaceae; genus Elaeis; species Elaeis guineensis. The sequence continues at coordinate 92,884,717 of NC_026000.2, forward strand.
AATCAATATTAATTACCTAAAGCAGTATTGCAAGGATATAATAAAAAAATAAGATAAAGCGATAAAGCACACCACAAACACAAGGATTTATAGTGGTTCGGTGCTAACCTTGCACCTACATCCACTCCCCAAGATCCTACTTGGGAATTTCAATCCACTATCCTTTGTATTCAACCCGAATACAAAACGTCGGAAACTCCGACACTAGCTATCCCAAGCTAGATCACTTGTTTCTCGGGTACAAGTAAACCCAAAACACTCCGATTTCAGGTTTGGATCAACCTTTTCTTATTTTGGAAATCCTCCAAAAACAAGAACAAAAACTCATAAAGAGTTAGAAAATTTTGAGCACAGATTAATACAATAACAGCTCCTTAAATGAGTGAATATAATAATAAAAGCTTTACTCAAATGAAGAACCCCTTTTTCGGATTTTCTCAAAGTGGATGAACGCTTGAATGCTTGAGAAGAGGTTGATTGTTGATTGAAGATCTCTTGAAAGCTTTGAACGATCTCTAGATCAAGGTTGAAACAATAGGCGTGAAGAATTCTCTCCTTGAAAGCTCTTGCTTTTCTCTTTCACACTCTCTCTGGTATATTGTGGATCCTCTCTCTTTTTCTTTTTGGATTTTTCGTTGATCTCAGGCTTTTTCTTGCAAATTTCGGATCATCTCTTCTGTTCTTCTCTCTTTGATCTGCCGATTGATCTTCTTCTTCATAGATGTTTCTCTCCAATTTGATCTGCTATTTAAACTGTAATTTCTTTCACCATTTTAAGCATTTTGTAGCATTAGAAGCAAGAGAAAAAATTTAGGTAGATAAAGAGCCGTTAGAGCAATTTTAGGAAGCATAAATGGTAATTAAAACGGACAAAAAAATAGCCGTTGCTGATATTTCCCATCGCAGGGGTCGACTCATGAGTCGACTCATGCATCAGGAGTCGACTCATGAGTCGACTTCTGTTGCACAGACCAGAAGGTCTGATTTCTGAATTTTTCGGCTCAAATCAGCAGAGGTCGACTCATGAGTCGACTCATGCCTTGTGGATCGACTCATGAGTCGACTCACAGGTCGTGCCAAGTCAAAAATCCAGCGTGCCATGGAAATTTTTTGCGTGCCAATCAGCTCACAGTGCCATGAGTTGACTCACGAGTCGACTCATGCACTTCAAACCTTCATAACTTCAAAAATATAAGTCCAAATATAATGAAATTTTCACCAATAGTTTACAAATCATTTGTTCTATCAAATGATACTATCAAATCAGAATTTTAGTGAAATTATGATTTTGCCCTTGAAGAGCATAAGGACTTTTTCATTTTAAAATTATTTGTATCCCTTCAATCTGCTTTGTAATCATCAAAATCAATCTAGGAGCAACAATCTCCCCTTTTTGATGATGACAAAATATTTGAACAAAAATATTTATGTTAATGCATTAATTTCAAAAGAATCCATTATAGGTGTATATGCTTGAAAAGAGTATGATTCTTTTGGCATGTAATATAAATGCAAAAATAGTTTGTCCATTTTTTTAAAGATTTGAAAAGGGTATTAGATCATTTTGAGTTTAAGATATATCAGAGCAAGAGAAGATAAATAACTTTTGCAATGTATCAGAGCAAGAAAAATAATTTTTATAATGATATCAGAAAAGATTTTACAATGTATCAGAGCAAAAAAATTTTATAATATATCAGAGAAAATTTCACACTGTATTAGAGCAAATGTCAGAGAAAATTTCACACTGTATCAGAGCAAATGTTATAATATATCAGAGAAACTTTCGCACTGTATCAGATCAAATTTTATCATGTATCAGAGCAAGTAAAAAGAAATTTTAGGGTGTATCAGAGTAAATCAAATTTCTTAAGTTGTATCAAGGTAAATAAAGTTTCAAAAGATGATCAGAGCAAGTTTGAATTTTGAAATATATCAGAGCATAAAAAAAATACTTATTTGCATTGTACTTATGATTTTGTTTTTGATGGATGGCTTTTTGTTTAAGTTCTGTCTGATACCAAATTTCGATACCAAATTTCTCAAAGTTTTGTTTAATTTCTCCAATATTTGTTTCCCAATATAATTTTTTTAATCTTCTAATTTTTTTTAATTTCTCAAGTTTGGTTTAATCTTTCAATTCTTGTTTTTGTTTAATTTCTCCAGTTTGGTTTAATCTTTCAATCTTTGTTTTTCTTTAATTTCTCCCCCTTTTTCTCATAATTTAGGGTTTTGCCTTTTTTTTAATTTCAATTTTTTTTTGTTTAATTTCTCCCCCTTTTTGACATCATCAAACATAGTTAACTCTTCCTTTTTCTGAAACATTCTTTAATTTCTTCCCCTTTAGAGTTTTTCACAGATGTTTGCTCCCCCTTAATATAGCAATTATCAACAGCAAACAATAACAAGGAGAAGACAATATTTCCACAAGAAGAAAATATATAACCAAAATATGATCGATATCATTACAAAGAGGTAGAAATATAGGTAAAAGATGATTCCATTAATATCATAATTGTTTCAATACATAAAATTCAACCAGCTAAATGTCAATACATGGCCCCAAGGTATAGATCCTAGAACAAGACACTAACACCTAGGATCTAGTAAAGATCAAGATAAGTCAATGATCGGAGTCATCAGATATAGGGTGAGGAGATGATGGATCAGAGGTGCGTCCTCTACCCCGTCTGCCTCTGCCACGAGCAGGAGAGCGAGATGAACTGGGTGGCTGAGAACTCTGAGATGCTAGGGCTGATACCATGAGTCTGATAGAATCAAGTACGTTCAGTGCTCTGGAAACAGATTGAAGTAGAGCAGTGAACTGGGTGGTAGCATGCTCACTCGATCCTCAGATTTCTTTCCTCAGTAATTCATATCCACCTTCTAGTGCTCCTCTGAGCCTGCCAGCCTCTGCAGTGAGGTCTGTGACCTCAATAGTAGACTCCTGTGGCTGGGGATGGGCCAATGCAAGGACTTGCCCCTGCAAGTCAAGAACTCTGCCAGTCAGTCTCCAGACTGTGTCCTCAAGCTGCTGTATCCTGATGGACTGATCTGAAATCATCTGAAACACAGTGGAGATGTGGGGAGTAATGGTCTGATCAGAAGAGGTAGCTCCAGGTGCAAAAGAAGTACTACCCCACTGGCTAGACAGCAAAGAAGCCACACGCTGAGATATATGCTCGATCTGATCGTCAGCCAGTCTGAACTCTGAATGAGGTGCTCTGCTCTCTGGCTGATACACTGGTGTGGGCATCCTAGTAAACTCAGAAGGGCCAGCCTCAGTATCAGGAATGAACTGGGTATCTGGTGAAGCTGCCCTGAAGTCATGTACAGGAGAAGATGGACCTTCGTCTTCTACTCTGCCTTCAGTTCTATCTTCAGCTCTCTCCTCAGCTCTCTCCTCAGCTCTTTCTTCAGAGCCCTTGATCCAACCACCAACAGTCTTTGTAATTCCCATTCGGTGCAGGCTGTGTTGGTTGAAAGTGTCCACATGTGAGAGCTTGGTAGGTGTCTCCCCCTCACAGCTAACTCCAAACCTCCTAAATACTCTAGTAAGGGCCATACCATAAGGCAAGTGTGCCTTGGATCTGTTCAAAGTTTCTCTCATGGCCTCTATCATAAGTGCAGGGAGGTTTAGGGGGGTCTGAGTGATGATATGAAACATGACACATACATCTCTGCCAGATAGTAGATCATGCCTACCACTCCTAGGAAAGAAGAGTTTTGTTACAATCTGATGCAGGACCCTCATCTCAATGGATAATAGCTTTGCTTCCAATTTATTTAAACTTCCTGAAAAAGTTTCTCCTAAGAAAATTCTGATCCCTTCTTCTTTAATTGGGAGTTCCATATATGAGTATCCTTCACTAGGCAACTGAAGTATATCTCCCAATATCCTAGAATCCAAGCATATGTCAATTCCCTTTACAGTTGAAGTTACTGACCCGTTTTCATATGTAGGTTCTGGTAGAACTCTCTAACAAGGTCAACATAGGTGACTTCCTTAAGAGAGCAATAGAGTTCCCATCCTTGATTTTTGATCTTGGTAGCAAAAGTAAAGCCTTCTTTCTCAAAGAATCGAAAATCTATATTTTTCCTGATTTCTACTTTTCTATCAGAAAGAGGATTTACACTGGGGCTTATGGAGGATTGAGAGAGACCTTGAGCAGGTACTGAAATTGAAGTGGGAGCAGTTGAAGACTGAGCATGCCTTTTCTTTCGGACAATATCTTCAGGCTCACGGATTGATTTCCTTCTTTGGGGAAGCTTCATCTTTGGAGCCATATCCAATAAAGTAGCAGACAAGAAGACTTGAATTTAGAGGAGGAGAAATCACAAGAGAGTAAAGAGGAATTTTAGTGGAGAAAAGAAGTGGATTTTGGAAGTTCGGTGAAGTGCTAGGGCACGTTCCAACAGCGCCAAGCAATGCGAGAAAGCACGAGAAATCTCTTTTCCAAGGAGGCGATTTTTGGTGGAGAGTAGGAGGGAGAATTGCCTCGAGATAAATCCTTGGTTTTGGAGCAAGAAAGAGTTGGAAAGAATGGCTTTCGGAAGGAAGACGATGAGAAGATGAGTCGTCTCACAAACAGGGTTCCCGTTTAAAAACAATGAGCCCGTGGGAAGTTTGTGGGATTTACAAGTTTGCCATTGAGTCGACTCATGGGGGTCGACTCATGAAGTTCAGAAATTCAGGAAAAATACAAATAAATTCCAAAAAAATTCAAAATTTTGGGAGAAGGAATTTTGCTCAATGATAAGTTTTTAGAGTGATAAATCTGAGCTTTTGGGACCAGGATGGATGTTAAAAATTGAGCTCTAATCAATTCTTTGAAAATTGAGAAATTTTAGGCAAATGGATCTAGAATTCCTAGATTTCTCCTAATTTCACAGAATCTATCCTCACTAAGGGCCTTTGTAAAGATATCGGCTAATTGATTTTCTGTGCAAACATATTCAAGAATTATATTTTTGTTTTGAACATGTTCTCTTATAAAATGATGTCTTATTTTAATATGTTTGGATCTTGAGTGTTGTATTGGATTTTTAGATAGATTTATGGCACTTGTATTATCACATTTTATTGGTGTTTCATTAAGTTTGATTCCAAAATCTTCGAGTTGTTGCTTAATCCACAAGATTTGAGCACAACAACTTCCGGCTGCAATGTATTCGGCCTCAGCCGTAGACAGTGCCACCGAATTTTGTTTCTTGCTAAACCATGAGATTAGGTTAACTCCAAGAAATTGGCAAGTTCCACTTGTGCTTTTTCTATCTAATTTACATCCAGCAAAATCAGCATCTGAATATCCTAACAAATTAATTTGTGAGTCCTTAGAGTACCATAACCCTATAGTTTGTGTACCATTTAAGTATCTAAGGATTCTTTTAACAGCATTCAAATGAGATTCCTTAGGATTAGATTGATATCTAGCACATAAGCAAACACTAAACATGATATCAGGCCTACTTGCAGTTAGATATAATAATGAGCCAATCATACCTCTATAGTATTTTAAGTCTACGCTTTTACCTTCATCATCCTTGTCAAGCTTACTTGAGGGACTCATTGGTGTGCCAATTGGTTTGCAGTTCTCCATTCCAAATCTTTTGAGTAGTTCCTTGGTGTACTTGCTTTGGGTGATGGAGATTTCCTCTTTTGATTGTTTGATTTGGAGTCCGAGGAAGAAGGTGAGTTCTCCCATCATGCTCATCTCGAACTCTCCCTGCATAAGCTTAGCAAAGTCTTGACAAAGGGATTCATTAGTAGACCCAAAAATTATGTCATCAACGTAAATTTGTATAATTAGCATATCATTTTGGTTTCTTTTAATAAATAGGGTTGTATCTACATTGCCTCTTGAGAAACCATTATTTAGTAGAAATTTGCTTAACCTTTCATACCATGCTCTAGGTGCTTGTTTTAGACCATATAAAGCTTTATTTAATCTAAAGACATGATTGGGAAAAACATGATTTTCAAATCCAGGGGGTTGTTCTACATATACTTCTTCAGAAATATATCCATTTAAAAATGCAATTTTAACATCCATTTGAAATAGTTTGAATTTCATAAAGCAAGCATAAGCAAGTAGAAGTCTAATGGCTTCTAATCTAGCAACAGGTGCAAAGGTTTCATCAAAATCAATTCCTTCTTCTTGATTATATCCCTTAGCAACCAGTCTTGCTTTATTTCTAATTACATTTCCATGCTCATCTAATTTGTTTCTAAAGACCCATTTTGTGCCAATTATTGAATAATCTTTAGGTCTTGATACTAATGTCCAAACATTATTTCTTTCAAATTGATTAAGTTCTTCTTGCATAGCATTAATCCAATTATGATCATTTTCAGCTTCTTCAAAAGTTTTAGATTCAAAATGAGATACAAATGCACAATGATTAAGTACATCTCTAAGTGAAGAACGGGTTTTTACCCCATGCATAGGATCACCAATTATTAACTCCTTAGGGTGGTTGTGAACATACCTCCATTCCTTGGGTAAGTCATTTGTACCTTGAGGTTGTTCTTGAATTTCTTCACCTTTCTCATTTTATTTGTCTTCTTGATCCTTGTCTTCTGGAGTTGCTGAGTCTTTCAGAGTGATTTCCTTTATACCTTCTATTAGTGGATCTGCATCATCAACACCCTCATTCTTCCTTGAAGGAAGATCGTTAGATTCATCAAAGACAACATGTATGGACTCCTCAACTACTAAAGTTCTTTTGTTGAACACTCTAAATGTTTTACTAGTGGAGGAGTAACCTAGAAAGATTGCTTCATCTGATTTTGCATCAAATTTACCAAGTTTTTTTTTGCCATTATTTAATACAAAACATCGACAACCAAAAACATAAAAATATACAATATTTGGTTTTCTTCCTTTCCAAAGTTCATAGGGGGTTTTCTTTAAAAATTGTCTAATTAAAGCACGATTTAATAGCTTCTGCCCAAAAATATCTTGGAAGGTTGCTTTCACAGAGCATGGTACGGGCCATTTCTTCTAAGGTTCTGTTTTTCCGTTCAACTACCCCATTCTGTTGGGGTGTCCTAGGAGCAGAGAAGTTATGGCCAATTCCATTTTCATCACAAAAATTTTCAAAGTCATGATTTTCAAATTTTGTTCCATGATCACTTCTAATATTTTGAATTGAAAACCCTTTTTCATTAGTGACTTTTCGATGAAATTTCGTGAAAATTTGAAAAGTTTCATTTTTGTGAGCTAAAAAGAAAACCCAAGTAAAACGAGAGTAATCATCTATTATTACAAATCTATATCATTTTCTTCCTAGACTAGTGTTCTAGTTGGTCCAAATAAATCCATATGTAAGAGCTCTAAAGGTCTAGAAGTTGAAACAGTGTTTTTGGATTTAAATGATACTCTAGTTTGTTTACCTAATTGGCATGCATCACAAATTCTATCCTTTTCAAAATTTAATTTTGGCAAACCGAGAACTAAATCCTTTTTAATTAATTTTGAGAGAGAATGCATGCTAATGTGTGCAAGTCTACGATGCCACAGCCAACTAGTCTCATTTATTTTAGCATTTAAGGAAACTAGGCATTGCATGTCTAATTTTGTTAAATCATTCAAGTCTACCATATAAACATTGCCATGTCTATGTCCTATAAATTTAATGCCATCGTTAATAGGATTCGTCACAATGCAAACAGATGATTCAAAACTTACTTTATATCCTTTATCACAGAATTGACTAATGCTAAGTAAGTTATGCTTTAAACCTTTAACTAATAAAACATTCTCAATGTATTTGGAGGGAGTGATACCAATGTTACCTATCCCGATGATCTTTCCTTTGCCATTATCTCCAAAGGTGACCATCCCTCCATCCTTAGCATCAAGCGTGATGAATTGTGATTCATCACCAGTCATGTGTCTCGAGCATCCGCTGTCAAGATACCATTTTCTGTTTCCTTCTTGGGATGCTAGACACACCTGCAAGCAAAGGTCACGTTTCTGTCTTAGGTACCCAAGCTTTCTTGGGTCCTTTCAGGTTAGTCAGAATGGTTCCTTTTGGAACACATATTTTCTTTGTGTTTGCATATTTGTTAATAAGACATGTGTATGATTTATATCCTATTCTTCCACATTTAAAACAAGTAATATTTGTAGACTTGTTACTTGAATAATTTACATAAATATCCTTCAGAAATTTTTATTTCTTCAGGGGTTTATAACCAAGTCCAGCCTTATCATATATAGCTTTCTGATTTTCAAGGATCATATTTAGTTTGTTTGAACTTAAGGTGAACTTATCTACTATAGATTTCAGCTTGTTCATTTCATCCTTTAAGTTTTGATTTTCTTGAATCAAGGTGAATTTTTCAATTGAAAGATTTTCAGCTTGTTTCACTAAGGACTGATTTTCCAATTTCAGCTCTTTGTTTTTCTTCCCTAGTTTCTTTAATTCATCAATTGAATCATAGAATGCTTCATGCAATTCTTCAAAAGTAAATTCACTAGTGGATTCAGAAGTTACCTCATTTTTGTGTGCCATTAGGCACAGGTTGGCTTGTTCTGTTGAGGTTTCCTCGTCGGAGCTTGAGTCATCACTCGCACTCCAGGTCGCCATCATTGCCTTTTTTTTTAACTTCTTTGGACCTTTCTCAATTGTGGACATTCGGATCTGAAATGTCCTGGCTTCTTACACTCGTAGCATATAGGGGGTTGATCTTTCTCCTTTTCTTTGCTTTGATCCCCTTTTGTGAATTTCTTTCTCATCCCCTGTTTCCTTTTTCTTAGAAACTTCTTAAATTTCCGGGTGATGAGAGCCATCTCTTCATCCTGATCTTCATCTTCAGAGTCATCCGTTTCATAATCAGGCGAAGTTGTGGATTTGAGGGCAATGGTTCTTTTCTTTTTGACTTCATCCTCTTGATGTTGCTTCATGCTAAGTTCATGCGTCATCAAGGATCCAAGAAGCTCTTCTAGAGGTAGAGTATTCAAGTCCTTTGCTTCTTGGATGGCAGTCACCTTGGCTTCCCAAGTTCTTGGCAGTGACCTGAGAATCTTCCTTACAAGTTCATTGTTAGTATAAGATTTGCCAAGACTCTTTAAACCATTGATTATATCAGTAAAAGAGTAAACATAGCAGTTATGGACTCATCATGCTCTATTTTGAACAATTCATATTTATGTACAAGCATGTTTATTTTAGACTCTTTTACTTGATTTGTTCCCTCATGGGTTACTTCTAACCTATTCCATATTTCTTTAGCAGATGCACAAGTAGAAATGCGATTAAATTCACTAGCATCTAGTGCACAATAAAGAACATTCATGGCTTTGGCATTTAATTGTGCCAATTTCTTGTCAACCTCATCCCATTCTTTCTCGAGTTTGGTTGATTCCTCACCATCTATAATCTTGGTGGGTGTGTGAGGACCATTCACTATGATACTCCACATATCATAGTCGAGTCTTGTATGAAAATCTTCATCCGAGCTTTCCAATAGGTGTAATTAGACCCATTGAAAAGTGGAGGTCGGTTTGTTGATTGCCCCTCGGCTAGAGAAATACCGACATGGGTTGCCATAGATCTTTGGCTCTTTGATTGTTAGATCAAAGAAGGGCTAGAGCACCGGCTCTGATACCACTTGTTGCCCAGCTATGCAACCCAAGAGGGGGGGGGTGAATTGGGTTTCTAAAAATTTTAAGCCCAACAGATTACTTATGAAGAACAAAACAAAGACTTTAAATCAATATTAATTACCTAAAGCAGTATTGCAAGGATATAATAAAGAAATAAGATAAAGCGATAAAGCACACCACAAATACAAGGATTTATAGTGGTTCGGTGCTAACCTTGCACCTACATCCACTCCCCAAGATCCTACTTGGGAATTTCAATCCACTATCCTTTGTATTCAACCCGAATACAAAATCGGAAACTCCGACACTAGCTATCCCAAGCTAGATCACTTATTTCCCGGGTACAAGTAAATCCAAAACACTCCGATTTCAGGTTCGGATCAACCTTTCCTTGTTTTGGAAATCCTCCAAAAACAAGAACAAAAACTCACAAAGAGTTAGAAAATTTTGAGCACAGATTAATACAATAACAGCTCCTTAAATGAGTGAATATAACAATAAAAGCTTTACTCAAATGAAGAACCCCTTTTTCGGATTTTCTCAAAGTGGATGAACGCTTGAATGCTTGAGAAGAGGTTGATTGTTGATTGAAGATCTCTTGAAAGCTTTGAACGATCTCTAGATCAAGGTTGAAACAATAGGCGTGAAGAATTCTCTCCTTGAAAGCTCTTGCTTTTCTCTTTCACACTCTCTCTGGTATATTGTGGATCCTCTCTCTTTTTCTTTTTGGATTTTTCGTTGATCTCAGGCTTTTTCTTGCAAATTTCGGATCCTCTCTTCTGTTCTTCTCTCTTTGATCTGCCGATTGATCTTCTTCTTCACAGATGTTTCTCTCCAATTTGATCTGCTATTTAAACTGCAATTTCTTTCACCATTTTAAGCATTTTGTAGCATTAGAAGCAAGAGAAAATAATTTAGGTAGATAAAGAGCCATTAGAGCAATTTTAGGAAGCATAAATGGCAATTAAAATGGGCAAAAAAATAGCCATTGCTGATATTTCCCGTCGCAGGGGTCGACTCATGAGTCGACTCATGCATCAGGAGTCGACTCATGAGTCGACTTCTGTTGCACAGACCAGAAGGTCTGATTTCTGGATTTTTTGACTCAAATCAGCAGAGGTCGACTCATGAGTCGACTCATGCCTTGTGGGTCGACTCATGAGTCGACTCACAGGTCGTGCCAAGTCAAAAATCCAGCGTGCCATGGAAATTTTTTGCGTGCCAATCAGCTCACAGTGCCATGAGTTGACTCATGAGTCGACTCATGCACTTCAAACCTTCATAACTTCAAAAATATAAGTCCAAATATAATGAAATTTTCATCAATAGTTTACAAATCATTTGTTCTATCAAATGATACTATCAAATCAGAATTTTAGTGAAATTATGATTTTGCCCTTGAAGAGCATAAGGACTTTTTCATTTTAAAATTATTTGTATCCCTTCAATCTGCTTTGTAATCATCAAAATCAATCTAGGAGCAACAATAATCCTTGACAACCAAACTGGCTTTATAGGTCTTCACCTTCCCATCTGCGTCCCTCTTCTTTTTGAAGACCCACTTACATCCTATGAGTTTAACTCCTTTAGGTGGGTCAACTAATATCCATACATCATTGACCTTCATGGACTTCATTTCGAATTTCATGGCTTCAAGCCATTTATCAAAGTTGGACCTCTGCATTGCATCCATATAGGTGATCAGATCCTCATTGTTCTCATCGAGTTCAACAGGATCTCCATCCCAGATCAAAAACTTAAGTATCTATTTGACTGATGTGGTATTTTATCAGATCGCCTTAAGAATGTTTATATATTGGCTTCGGGTTTGATCTTATCAAATCCAGTTCAGATTCAGTCATCAGTGTCAGTTTTTCTACCTGTTGAATTCGGCAAGCTCAATTTTAAAGGCACTTATTCCTTCATTAAGAAACTTCTTTTCTAAAAAGTATGCGTTACTGCTGACAAATACTTTTTGTTCAGTAGGGAGGTAAAAGTAATATCCTCTCATTTCCTTGAGGTATCCTATGAAATTATACTTATCAGACCTAGATCTGAGCTTGTCGGTTTGTAATCGTTTAACATAAGTCGGACACCTTCAGACCTTAAAGTAAGTGAGGTTTGGCCTATGCCCTGACCATATCTCACATGATGTTTTACTAATTGACTTGCTCAAAATATTATTGAGCACAAAATAGATTGTCTCAAGTACAGATCTCCAAAAAGAGATTGACAGACTTGCAAATCCAATTATGGACTGAACCATATTCAACAAGGTTCGATTCCTCCTTTCTGAGATGTCATTATGCTGTGGTGTCCCGAGAGGGGTCCATTATGAGAGAATCTCATTCTTTCTTAGATATATCAGAAATTCATTAGAAAGATATTCACCTCCTCGATCTGATCGAAGAGTTTTAATATTTTTTTTAGTTTATTTCTCTACTTCATTACAGAATCGTTGGAACATTTCAAATGATTCAGACTTCTATTTTATCAAGTAGACATACCCATACCTAGATAGATCATCTATGAATGTAATGAAATAGTGGTACCCTCCTCTGATACTTATGCTTATGGATCCACATACATTAGCATGTACCAGGCTTAGAACATCACTGGCTCATTCATCTTTTTTAGTAAAAGATGACTTGGTCATCTTTTCAAGAAGACAAGGCTCACAGGTCGACAATGATTCACAATCATTGATATTGAGGATATCCTCTTGTGCTAACCTATTTATCCTGCTCTTGTTAATATGATCGAGCTTGCAATGCCAAGGGTAGGCATCTATGACATTATCTAACTTTGGACATTTATTTGGAGTGTACATTGCACTCACAGGCTGTGATACAATATAGATGCCATTTCTTAATTATCCTCATATTATTGCAACATTATTCATAATGATATCATAATAATCATTTTTTATTGATAAACTATAACCATCTTTGGTCAAAAGATCAACAGAGATTATATTCATCAAAAAAGATGGACAATAGTGATAATCACTTAAAATGATACTATTAGATTTGAAAACAAGCTTGATGACTCCTAAAGCTAAGATTGAAACTTGGCTTCCATCTCCCACATTTAGAAATATCTCATCATTCTCAAATTTTCTACTAGAAGTTCTTGCAATAAATTGTATATGTGAACTGGACTTTCGGTATCCAATATCTAGATAGTAGTGTTAGATATAGAAAAATTACAAGGTGTTATTATATAAGCACCTTGACCAGTAACTAATTACTCATTTCTCTTTAGCCTATTTGGGTCATAGTCTGCTTGACTCGGTTCAACCCTAAATTTTTTAGCTAGATTGGGCTCAAGGCCAATATTCAACTTCTGATACTGGCTATCGAGGTTAGATCCAATAAGCTCATCACTGTCAAACAGTGAGTGGAGCAAAAAATTGCTAGCCATTTCTGAAAAGAAAGAAAAAATACAGACCTAATTAGTATATGAATTAATCAAGCCTAAAGACATGGACTTTAGTTTAAAAGTTCTTCCACTATTTTATACGAATTGATAGCTTTTACCTTCAATTCGAGGAAGTACCTTAATTCCTTAATGAGTACTAAAATCTACATAGACTGCATATAGGTCTGAGTATGACTCAGCCAACCCATATGCATCTATGGATAGGTTCTTAATCAATTATTTTTTTAAATAATTTTTAGTAATCAATTTAGCCTCAGGTTTCATTTTAGTAGGTGATGGACCTCCACTGAAAGTTTCGATTAGGTCAAATCATTAACATGAACCTACTCAGTGATTCTAACTAATGAATGATCAGGCCTGAGTATGGCTCGACTAATCTAACTATTCATCAGATAGTACATCAGAATCATCATATAATGATTGATAATTTCATCATTCAGAGAAACACCAAATAGATGGTGCTTGCAATGTCAATCAAAAATAATGGACCCATTATCATTCACCTTAATGAGAGGCTATGATCTAGTTATTACTATAACCAGCTCATTTTATGGATCTAATAATTTAAAAAATTTAATTTATGATTAAAAAAAAAAAGAAGAGATCAACCAGTAAGCCACAATTCTTTCACTAACTTCACCAAGTCATTGAATTGGATTAAGATCATGTTGGTCGAACTTGCACCTAGACTAGTCACACTGATCAACCTTAATGGTATGGGTCAACTCGAATCACTTAGCGATCTAATCAAGATATAATCCACCAAATTGATCAGGTAAGTGAGATCGGTGGGAGGGTCTGCTCAGCTTGCTTTAGATACCATCGAAATGGTTAGGTAAACCGCTCCCAATTAAAAATCACCAATTGAAATGTCGAACTTACCTTAAACACCAATTGGTTAACTAGTTTCGATTTGACTAGCTTAATAATTCAGATTCAACCATTGAGCCACAATCAAGATTCATTTGATCTAATCAAAGATATGGACTTGACCATTTACAACTATTGTATTAGAAAAATCTTAATTTAATCTAATTCAATATTTGGTTAGATTTAATCAATTTTTCTACATGATCCATTAACTCTTTGATTCTAGCTGTTGGGTATAAATTACCCGCAGCCGAAATCGACAGCAGAACGGCTCCGCCCGGACTCCTACGGGAGCCGGGCTCCTCCTTCAACAGCAGAACGGCTCCGCTCGGACTCCTACGGGAGCCGGGCTCCTCCTTCAACAGCAGAACGGCTCCGCCCGGACTCCTACGGGAGCCGGGCTCCTCCTTCAACAGCAGAACGGCTCCGCCCGGACTCCTACGGGAGCCGGGCTCCTCCTTCAACAGTAGAACGGCTCCGCCCGGACTCCTACGGGAGCCGGGCTCTGCCATCGACAGCAGGGTGGCTCCGTCCGGATCCCTATGGGAGCCAAGCTCCGTCCTCAGTCTCCGACCTCAGTATCAGCTGCTGGAGTCGGACTCCACCCACAACCTCGTCCGAAAGGGGGACTCCTCCCGGACTCCTACAAAGGCCGAACTCCGACTACTGCCGAGCCATGGTCAATAGATTCGTGTCCTTTGGCAGATAACAATAACTGCCATGATTTGTTCCACTTCTTGTAGCGGATTCCACGCGGCTCCACCTTCCCCTACGACAGGTGCTGCACGATCCCACTACCCTCTGACAGGCTGTGTCGACAGCTATGATGCTGCTCCGCTCCCTGCGGCAGGTGCTGCACGATCCCACTACTCGTTGATAACTAGCAGTAACGGACGCCGCTCCACTTCCTGCAACAGGCCCTATGTGGCGGGCCATGATGATGGCCACGTGTCTGCTCCATTATCTTTCGCAATCAATTCCCCTGACCATGGGCGGCCCACTACCAGGCGGTTACAAACGTCGCCATCAGTCCGTTGCCTCCCCCGCCTATAAAAGGGGGACTCAGATACGTTATTCTTTAAGCTCTTTTGCCTTATCTCAAAACTCTGCTAAACTCTCCGTTCGAGCACTCCATTCTTGTTGAGGCAGAGAATTGACTTGAGCGTCGGAGGGTCTTGCCGGAGCAACCCCACCTCCGGTTTAGACTTCCCTTGCAGGTCCCGGCGGCGACCGCGGCTTCCTCAACTCCAGCTTCTCCGGCGCAGGCGGATTTTTGCACCAACAGGATTGGCGCTAGAGGAAGGGGCTGTGTCTTCGCAGCACCCTTGTTCTTGAAGGAGCGCTCAACGGACCCACTTCCGGCCATCTTTTTGGCACCCAATCCTCTTTTTCTCATCCGATGCCCTCCCGTGAGGTTTCCGCACAGCTACCTCCGGCTATGGTTGATAATAAAGGGTGGCCGGATGACCAGCCTTCGCCGGATTCCGTCAACGTCATCTCGGGAGAATCCCGGCCGGAGGCAACCAGCACATCAGCTGCACCCCTCAAGCGGCAAAAAGTTGAAGAGCCCATAGCCTTCACTGAAGAAGACGCCCAGGGAGTCCAATTCCCTCATAACGATGCGGTCGTAGTTTCCTTGAACATAGCAAATTATGATGTCCGTCGCATTCTCGTCGACAACGGAAGTTCGGCCGACATCTTATTCTACAGCGCCTATTCGAGAATGGCCACTCTTGGCGGTCATCTAAGGCCGATGTGCTCTCCCCTGATAGGGTTTACTGGTGACGCCGTTCCGACGGAAGGAATGATAGCTCTAACTGTGACCGCTGGTCAGCATCCAAAGCAGTCCAGAGCCCTGGTGAATTTCCTGGTGGTAAAGGCGCCGTCTGCCTACAATGCAATTCTCGGCCGACCCGACCTCAATGCCCTTAGGGCCGTTGTTTCAACCTACCATTTGAAGTTGAAGTTCCCCACTGACCAGGGGATTGGAGAAGTTCGGGGAGACCAAGCGCTGGCCAGGCACTGCTACAATATTGCCCTGCAAAGAAGCGATCAAGCGGACCTCTGTCCAGTCGACGGGTTGGATGCGCGCGACGACCTCACTGAAGAGAGGGGCGGCCCGATCGAGGACCTAATACCAATTCTTTTGAATGATGGGAATGCGGAGCATGTGGTGTTAATTGGCTCCAACCTGGAGGAGGAGGTGCAGACGCATCTCGTGGATTTTCTCCGAAGGAATGCGGACGTTTTCGCATGGGTCCCGGCGGATATGCCGGGGATTGAGACAGAAGTCATGGAACATCATCTGGCGGTCGACCCTAAACATCGGCCAACAAAAGAAAAAATTCGGAGTCATGCCCCGGAGAGGCAGAAGGCGATAGCCGAGGAAGTGGATAAACTTCTCAAGGCCGGATTCATCAAGGAGGTCAATTATCCAGAGTGGATCTCCAATGTTGTCTTGGTCAAGAAAGCAAACGGCAAATGGAGGATGTGTATCGACTTCAAAAAGCTGAATAAAGCTTGCCCAAAGGACAGCTACCCCCTTCCTAGGATCCACCAACTGGTGGACGCTACCTCGGGCCATGAGCTTCTCACTTTCATGGACGCATTCTCCGGCTATAACCAGATTAGAATGGCATCGAAAGATGAAGAAAAGACTGCTTTTATCACTAATCGTGGCCTTTACTGCTACAGGGTTATGCCATTCGCCTCAAGAACGCGGGTGTAACCTATCAACGACTGGTGAACAAAATCTTCAAGGAGCAGATCGGCCGAAATATGGAAGTTTATGTGGACGATATGCTCGTGAAAAGCAGGTCTTCCGAGAATCATGTCACGGACCTCGAAGAAACCTTTGGCGCTCTTCGAAAGTATAGAATGAAGCTGAACCCAACCAAATGCGCCTTTGGGGTAACCTCGGGAAGTTCCTGGGCTTCATGGTATCAGGGCGCGGGATCGAGGCCAATCCGGAGAAAATCCGCACCATCCAAAATATGATTGCCCCAAGATCGATCAAAGAGGTTCAGTGCCTCACGGGAAGAGTTGCGGCTCTCAATCGCTTTGTCGCAAGGTCGACCGAGCGATGTCTGCCCTTCTTTCAAACTCTCAAGCAGCCGAAAAACTTCTGTTGGACCCCTGAATGCCAACAGGCATTCGAAGAGTTGAAAAGCTATCTTGGCTCACCCCCGCTGCTGGCAAAGCCCGAGCCCAAGGAGGAATTATTTTTGTACCTGGCAGTCTCTCCCACAGCCCTTGCAGCCATCCTTGTTAAGGAGGAAATGAAAGTCCAGCGACCGGTCTACTACATTAGTCGCGTGTTGAGGGACGCCGAGACCAGGTATACTAAATTAGAAAAACTGACCTACGCCTTATTGATTGCAGCTCGGAGACTCCGACCTTACTTTCAAGGGCACACGGTGACGTTACTCACCGACCAACCGATCAAGGCGGTTTTACACCAAGCTGATATCTCCGGAAGAATGGCGAAATGGGCCATCGAGCTCACAGAATTCGACATCAACTACAAGCCTAGACTGCGATAAAAGCCCAAGTGTTGGCGGATTTCATAGTAGAATGCACCATCCCCGAGGAGGCCGAACCTGAGCAAAACAAAACTGACGACCTGAGGACCCAACCGAACTCCCCCGACGAAGAAGCCAGTTCGTCCGATAACTTTTGGACCCTCCATGTGGACGGATCGTCCAACATGGCAGGCGCGGGTGCAGGCCTGATCTTGACCAGCCCGGAGGGAGTCATTGTGGAGTACGCTCTGCGTTTCAAATTCCCCGCAATGAACAATGGAGCAGAGTATGAAGCTCTGATCGCAGGGTTGAGGATCGCTAAGGAGCTTGGAATAGGTCAACTCCGGGTGCACAGCGATTCCCAACTTGTGGTGGGGCAGGTCAGCGGGAGCTTTGAAGCACGGAGGACAGTATGGCCAAATATCTCGAAAAGGTGAAGGAGTTCATCCCTGCCTTTGGCAGTTTCGACATCAGGCAAATTCCAAGGTCGGAGAACATCAGAGCCGATCTTCTCTCCAAACTGGCGACATCGGTTCCGACCGAATTGCCAAAGGGGTCCTCTTTGAAGTTTTAAAACAATCGAGTATGGAAGAACCGCGACTCGTAATGGAGATCGACCACGAGCCCAGCTGGGTCGACCCGCTAATAACTTATCTCAGAGATGGGATTCTCCCCCAGGATGCGAAAGAAGCCCGAAAACTCCGAAATCAAGCCTCCCGGTACATCCTTTATGGAGGCAAATTATACAAAAGATCGTACTCCTTGCCTCTCTTGAGATGCCTCCGACCCTCAGAAGCTGACTGCGCTTTATGGGAAGTGCACGAGGGAGCTTGCGGAAGCCATTTAGGTGCCAGGTCTCTATCCCACAAGCTACTCCGCCAAGGGTATTACTGGCCAACAATGCACCATGATTCAATTGAATATGTCAAAAAGTGTGATCGATGCCAGAGGTACGCCAACATCCAGAGACAACCTGCTACCGAGCTTACACCCTTGAGCGCCCCATGGCCTTTCGCGCAATGGGGAATGGATATTCTTGGCCCCTTTCCCATGGCGTCTGGTCAAAGAAAATTCCTCCTTGTAGCGATCGACTACTTCACCAAATGGGTCGAGGCCGAGCCACTAGCCAAAATCACAGAAGCGAAAGTGCAGGATTTCGTCTGAAAATCGATCGTGTGCAGGTTCGGTTTGCCTAGAACCCTCATCACTGATAATGGACGGCAATTCGCGGGAGCCAGATTTGCTGAATTCTGTGAAGACCTAAACATCTCCCACAAATTCACATCAGTGGCCCATCCCCAGGCGAACGGCGAAGCCGAGGTAACAAACAGAACCCTTTTGCAGGGGATTAAGACCAGGCTCGAAAGAGCAAAAGGGACTTGGGCGGACGAACTTTATCATGTACTATGGGCTTATCGGACCACCCAGAGGTTGCCTACAGGAGAGACTCCCTTTGCTCTAGCCTTTGGTATGGAAGCCGTCATCCTGATCGAGCTTAAACTCCCGTCGGCACGAGTCGTGGCATTCGACGAACCCCAAAACGCACAAAGTCTCAGAGCCAACCTCAACCTACTGGAAGAAAGGCGGGAGATTGCTCAGGTTCGAATGGCAGCCTACAGACAGAAAGTTGCCCGATATTACAATGCCCGAGTGAAGAACAAGGTATTCAAAGCAGGGGATCTGGTGCTCCGACGAGCTGCTGTCTCACAACCTCAGGACCGGGGGAAGCTTGCCCCAAACTGGGAGGGGCCTTATGAGGTCAAGGAAGTAGTCCGACCTGGAACTTATTATCTCAGGGAACTCGGGGGAGCTGACCTCCCGCGATCGTGGAGCTCAGAAAACTTGCGGATGTACTACCAGTGATTTCGTCCTAATCAAAAAATGCGTGCCCATTTGTCTTAGGACAATCCAAGCAGGCGGTATCAAAAACGAGAGGGCAACCTTATAAAAGTCGAAGGCCCGGTTCTTTTAGACCGGATGGGGGGAGAGGCCTTGCAACGCCCATATGTGCCCCCACAGCCCTGTTAGGGACAGGAGGAGAACCTCGCCCTAACTTGAGCAAAGTCGAAGGCCCAATTCTTTTAGACCGGATGGGGGGAGAGGCCTTGCAACGCCCATATGTGCCCCCACAGCCCTGTTAGGGACAGGAGGAGAACCTTGCCCTAACTTGAGCAAAGTCGAAGGCCCGGTTCTTTTAGACCGGATGGGGGGAGAGGCCTTACAACGCCCATATGTGCCTCCACAGCCCTGTTAGGGACAGGAGGAGAACATCGCCCTAACTTGAGCAAAGTCGAAGGCCCGATTCTTTTAGACCGGATGGGGGGAGAGGCCTTGCAATGCCCATATGTGCCCCCGCAGCCCTGTCAGGAACAGGAGGAGAACCTCGTCCTGACATGAGCAAAGTGGAAGACCCGGACTCCTACGGGAGCTGGGTCCCTATGCCAAGAAAACTTCACCCGGACTCCTACGGGAGCCGGGTTCCGCCGCAAAAAAGACTTCGCCCGGACTCCTACGGGAGCCGGGTCCCTACGCCAAGAAAACTTCACCCGGACTCCTACGGGAGCTGGGTTCCGCCGCAAAAAAAACTTCGCCCGGACTCCTATGGGAGCCGGGTTCCGCCGCCAAGAAAACTTCACCCGGACTCCTACGGGAGTCGGGTTTCGCCGCAAAAAAGACTTCGCCCGGACTCCTACGGGAGCCGGGTCCCTACGCCAAGAAAACTTCGCCCGGACTCCTACGGGAGCCGGGTTCCGCCGCCAAGAAAACTTCGCCCGGACTCCGGACTCCAACGGGAGCCGGGTCCCTACGCCAAGAAAACTTCGTCCGGACTCCTACGGGAGCCGGGTTCCGCCGCCAAGAAAACTTCGCCCGGACTCCTACGGGAGCCGGGTTCCGCCGCTAAGAAGGCTTCGCCCGGACTCCTACGGGAGCCGGGCTCCACCGCCAACGACAGCTACAGGACAACTCCGCCCGGACTTCTATGGAAGCCGGACTTTACTTATGACTTTGATTGCAGAAAAACTTTGCCCTGGCTCTTACGAGAATCGAGCTACTCCAACTCCCGGAGGGCTTCTCCGTTCGGACTATCAAGGGAGCCGAACTTAGCCCCGACTTCAGTGGAGAAGAATCCGGGCGAACCTGACAAGTGGGTATCCCCGAACGGCACAAAGGCCGAAAAGGAGCTCGGCAAATGATGACCCCACGTGAACTGAAAAAGTCGCCGATGACCTTGGAACAACGTAACACAGACAAAGAGAACGAAAGGAAAACGAAGAAGTCCGGCAGACAACTATTTAACACAAGATGCAAACAAGGTACTGAAATCACTTTTTCATTTAACAGAAGTATACATTACAGGATCCGGTGGGTCAGGGAAAAAGAAGATACACGTCATCGCAAGTATCGCGGGCACGGTTCGGGCCGGACGAACCGGAGACCGCTCCGAGCTACGAACTCCGTCTCTATCCTTCTCAATCGCATTCTCCAGTGCGTGTAACAGCTCTCGCCCATCTCGCCTCATTCTGTTCCCAAGGTCCCAACCTTGGCAGAAAAGGGGTGGGGTAGATCCCCGGAGGCAGAGGGGGCAACGACGGCCGCCACCCGAGACGCTCCGATGAGGTCGGCATGCGTTACTTCCACCGCCCCCGCAACAAGTTCTACTGCCCCACCGTCAACGCCGACCGCCTCTGGTCTCTCGGCCCCGACGGCGTCAAGGATCCCGTCATGGCTTGTGACGTCTATTCTGCCCTCTTGACCGGTATCACCCCGCCTTGCTGCCCCAAGATTCGCGGCAGAATAGCTTCCCCGACAGCCCCCATCATTAAACCCCTGTTGTTGAAGGAATTCTTCCTTGGGCTCCCTCTAGAGCGACGGAGATTCTCTCCGACCGCCATTCTCCTTCTCTCCTTCCTCCAAACCCTAAGAATTCCCTCGAGGACAGCCTCCCAAGTAGATAACATGGTTTAAGGGAAGGAGACAGGGACTGGGGCGAGAGAAGCAGGGCTCTCAGATGAAAGAACAACGCCAGAATGAAGCTACGAAGGGGCCGAGGGGTTTAAATAGCCGATGGATCCTGGCGCAGTTATGGCGGCGGGTATTCCTGGGCCAACTAAGGTGTGCCGCGTGGCGCGCTTATCCTCTTCACCGCCATCGAGGGTTGACCGCTCACAAATTCCCGCAAAGCGACGCTTGGGATCGTGTTTCAGCGGGGGTTCCGAAAAGACTTTTCAAGTCACCTTCACCGAAAAACAGACTCTGACGTGCGCGCATTAAATAGGGGCGACAGTGCGCAGGATTCGAAGGGACGATTTTGGCTGCGCACATCTCTCTCTGCATACTTCCTTCGCTTGAAACTCAAACTCGGAAGTAGGGGGACTGGTGTTGGGTATAAATTACCTGCAGCCGAAATCGACAGCAGAACGGCTCCGCCCGGACTCCTACGGGAGCCGGGCTCCTCCTTCAACAGCAGAACGGCTCCGCCCGGACTCCTACGGGAGCCGGGCTCCTCCTTCAACAGCAGAACGGCTCCGCCCGGACTCCTACGGGAGCCGGGCTCCTCCTTCAACAGCAGAACGGCTCCGCCCGGGAGCCGGGCTCCTCCTTCAACAGCAGAATGGCTCCGCCCGGACTCCTACGGGAGTCGGGCTCCTCCTTCAACAGCAGAACGGCTCCGCCCGGACTCCTACAGGAGCCGGGCTCTGCCATCGACAGCAGGGTGGCTCCGTCCGGATCCCTATGGGAGCCAAGCTCCATCCTCAGTCTCCGACCTCAGTATCAGCTGCTGGAGCCGGACTCCACCCACAACCTCGTCTGAAAGGGGGACTCCTCCCGGACTCCTACAAAGGCCGAACTCCGACTACTGTCGAGCCATGGTCAACAGATTCATGTCCTTTGGCAGATAACAATAACTGCCATGATCCTGTTCCACTTCTTGTAGCGGATTCCACGCGGCTCCACCTTCCCCTACGACAGGTGCTGCACGATCCCACTACCCTCTGACAGGCTGTGTCGACAGCTATGATGCTGCTCCGCTCCCTGCGGCAGGTGCTGCACGATCCCACTACTCGTTGACAACTAGCAGTAACGGACGCTGCTCCACTTCCTGCAACAGGCCCTATGTGGTGGGCCATGATGATGGCCACGTGTCTGCTCCATTATCTTTCGCAATCAATTCCCTTGACCATGGGCGGCCCACTACCAGGCGGTTACAAACGTCGCCATCAGTCCGTTGCCTCCCCCGCCTATAAAAGGGGGACTCAGATACGTTATTCTTTAAGCTCTTTTGCCTTATCTCAAAACTCTGCTAAACTCTCCGTTCGAGCACTCCATTCTTGTTGAGGCAGAGAACTGACTTGAGCGTCGGAGGGTCTTGCCGGAGCAACTCCACCTCCGGTTTAGACTTCCCTTGTAGGTCCCGGCGGCGACCGCGGCTTCCTCAACTCCAGCTTCTCCGGCGCAGGCGGATTTTTGCACCAACACTAGCCTTAGGTCTAACCCAATTAAGAGGACCTAATTTGAGCTAACCCATACTCTATATTTTATGCAATATCATTAGATCTTAAATCATAATTCTAGATTTAATCGATTCAACACTTAATTCTTAATTAAGTTTAGCATCAATATGGTTTAGATTTTTGAAACTATTTCTTATGTAAATTTTTTACATTAAATCATAAAATCTTTTAGATCACATCTAAATTTTTATGATTTCAAATCAAAATAATTTTGATTATTAAGATTAGATGTAATAAATTATTTTTGCAACTTACATCACATACAACAAATCCTAAGATTTCAAGATCTAGAATTTTACAAGAAAGTAAATTTTTTTTTTCACTTTCTTCTTCATGGAACCTCACAGTGGCACCCTTACATGTCATGAAAAGTACCCCATTGAATGGAAGAAGAGGGTCATGTAACTCTACTTGCTCCTATGATCGGACAGCCTGGTGATTATCCAATCTGAATACTTTACTACTCAGACCATCTAATCTAACATGTAGAGAACTAAATAAAAATCAGATCTGAAAATAAAATATATTTAGATCTAATCTAAATAATAAATAATTAAATCTAATAGTATATAATTAGATCTAAAAGTATATTAAATTATATCATAAGGAATAAGCCTCTGATACCAATTAAAAAAAAAGTACAGCGGTACTATACATGCAATTTTAAAATTTTTCGTAGCAGATGTATAAGATTAAATTATTTAATCTATTTTACATGCATAAGATCTAATCTAGACTATCATGTCAAGACCTATAATATGATTTAATATGCATTTAAGATCTGAAAATAAAAACTGCATTGATCTAATCAATGCTGTAAACTAGATCTAATACTTAGATATATCAATACTAGTTTAACAAGTTCAAAACTCATTACCAGATTATGGGTTGCTGATCTCCACAAATATCTCACATAGGAGAGTCTCTTCTAGTTGCTCACAGCCACATGAAGTTGTCTGGCCTCTACAGAACTTTCACATGAAGACCGACGCAAATTAGGCTCCTTGAAAGTGCTAGCTTGCAAGGATCTTCAAGGCTGAATTGTCTCTTCTTCTCTTGAACTCTTGGACACTTCAAAAGAGAGGAAGACTTAGAGGAGGAAGAGAGAAAGAGAGAGAGAGCTCCAGAGAAAAACAAAACTAGCAAGAAAAATATATATGGGGCATCTACTATTGGAGCCCCCTTTAAATAACAAGGGCTAGGATTTTTGGGTTAAAGGGGAGGGCGCCAAAATCTCCACACCAAAAATCTTATGCCAAAACTATTTTGGCATTGAGAAGGAAGGCATGGGTCAAGGGTGGCGCAAGAGATAAGGATAGAGTCCCTGCCAATTAGGACTCTTCATTTTCAATTTGATTCTAAGCCAAATAAAATTTGGTTTGAACCCAATAATAGGAATGAACCTAATCTAATTAGGAGCTCAATCATCTCAATAAATTTCTAACCTAATTAAGAATTAGCTGAGCCCAAGTCCTGACCAAATCAAGAATAATTTTTTTTTTTTATAATTAGGCTTGATCAAATCAAATTCCAACTAAGTCAAACTGAATCTAATTCAATTAGACTTGATCCAAAGCTCTTCGCTCAATCAAATTGAGTCAATTAGCAATCCAATTGCTAATTAATTCTCCATTAATAGTAGAGTCTCAGTTTAGTGAGACTCTCCTCCAGAGTCCCAAGCCCAGTGAGACTCTTCACCAGAGTCACAATCCAATAAAACTCTTCAGCCATCAGATCAGATAGTATCTTCTAATGTGTATAACCCCATAGATTCGAACCTAAGCCGGTAGCATAAGAACAACTTTCTATACTAATTGATGTAACCATCTAGCAATGAGACTGGATGTTCAGATAGGCCGAAAGATTACAAAGTAATATTCTAGAACCTACTGATGTATGGTTATCATATAATTCATCCCTTTTGACCCTAATGCTCAAGATGATCGAGGATTTGATTGTCAACCCTAATATAGTCGACCATATTATATTTCAATCTTTCAAATCCATCACATGGATTATCTTGATCAAAATTTTATTAAATTAAAATACATTGATTCATATCTTCTACTAATTCAGAGAGGTCAATTCCTTCTTGACTCACATACCAACTTGATAAGTACTTGACTGCATCAAGTAACCTTCTGTTATTGAATTAAAATTCAGATGGTCCAGCACTAAAGTATAGTGAGTTGCTTACAAGTCATCATAGTGATCTCAGATTGGAGGGACGCTTATACTCGTACCCTTCATGAGCCACTCTTGACAGTAGAGTGCTCGACAAATGATCACATTCGGTACGAATATACTCCTACATTTCACTTGCATGCCATACCAGTGTCTCCACATTCTTTAGTTAAGAAGACAACCAACTTATATGGCACACAATGACCTATACTCAATATTACTATCATCCTATTAATAGCATATCATTTGATCGCGAACATATTTTATGGATTAAATAATAAATCTTCCTTTATCGATTAAATATAGTCCTAAGGACTTCATCACAACACAAGAGTTCAAATAAGATGGATAAAATATGATGAAAAAGTTAAATAATTTTTATTAATAAAATTTATATACATTTACAAATATGAGCACAATCGTCAATAGACTGACGATTAGCTTTGGGACATAATTCTCAATAACTTTTATTTGGACTAAAGCCAATCGGTATAGTATCGTATATCCATCTTCGACTTGTGATCATCAAGCTCCTTGATTTCAAGAGCTTTAGTAAATAGGTCGGCTAGGTTCTTCTTTCCATCGATCTTTTGAAAGTCAATGTCACCTTGATCCATGATGTCCCGGATAAGGTGGCAGTGGTGCAGAATATATTTGTTGCACTGATGGGACTTCGGCTCCTTGGCTTGAGCAATGGTGCCAGTGCTATCACAGTATAATAGGACAGGACCATCAATGGAGGATGCCACTCCAAGCTCATTGATGAACTTTCACAACCATACAGCTTCCTTCGCAGCATCAGATGCCGCAATATACTCCACCTCACAAACAGAGTCAGCCATGGTATGCTGCTTGAAGCTTTTCTAGTAGTTTGCTCCATCATTCAAGGTAAAATATAATCCAATATACTCTTGCTATCGTCATGGTCTGACTGAAAATTGGAGTCGGTGAACCCCATTAGTTTTAAGTTAGTTTCACCATAAACTAGCCACTGGTCCTTAATATTCTCAAATACTTAAGGATAGTCTTTACGACCTTCTAGTGATTTTCTTCTGGATCAGACTGATATCTACTCACTATCCCTATTGAGTATGCCATATCCGATCTTGTATATATTATGATGTATATTATAAAAATCACTATCGAAGCATATGAAATTCTATTCATACGCTCTCTCTCTTGAGGAGTTATCGGACAATCCTTCTTCAAGAGAAAAATTTCATGACCTATCAGGAGATAGCCTTTTTTAAAATTTTTCATGCTGAAATGTTTCAGCACGGTGTCTATGTATGTGGACTGGGATAATTCAGGCAACCTTTTCAATCTATCTTTATAGATCTTCATCCCAAGAATGTAGGATACTTTTCTCAAGTTCTTTATAGAGAACTGAGATGATAATCAGACTTTTATTCCTTATAATGCTGGGATGTCATTTCTGATTAAGAGAATATCATCCACATACAGAATGAGGAATACAACCACAGAGTCATTTATCTATTTGTAAATATAGGATTCTTCTTCATTCCTAATGAAGCTATACGTTCTGATAACTTTATCAAAACATATATTTCAACTCCTAGATGCCTAGTTTAATCTATAGATAGATCTCTGAAGCTTGCATACGTTGGATTCATCTATGGATGTGAAATCCTCAAGCTGTATCATATACACCTCTTCTTCCAGCTCTCCATTTAGAAAAGCTATTTTCACATTCATTTGTCAGATTTCATAGTCCATATGTACCGCTATTACAAGTATAATCCGAATGAATTTGAGCATTACCATAAGAGAAAAATCTCATCATGTCAATACCATAATGTTGACGATAATCTTTGACAACCAAACGAGCTTTATAAGTCTCCACCTTCCCATTTGCGCCCTTCTTCCTTTTGAAGATCCACTTACACTTTATGGGTTTAATCCTTTCAGGTGGGTTAACTAATGTCCATACATCATTGACCTTCATGGACTCTATTTTGAATTTCATGACTTCAAGCCATTTATCAGAGTCGGACTTCTGCATTACATCCATATAGGTGATCAGATTCTCATTGTTCTCATCGAGCTCAATAGGATCTCTATCTCAGATCAAAAAATCTAAGTTCTATCTGACGATGCGGTACTCTATCGGATCACCTTAAAGATATTTGTATATTGGGCTTCAGGTTTGATCTTATCAAATTTGGTTCAGATTCAGTCACTGGTGTCAGTTCTTCTACCTGTCAAACTTCATCAAGCTCGATTTTAAAGATACTTATTCCTTCACTAAGGAACTCCTTTTATAAAAAGTATGTCTTACTGCTGACAAATATTTTTTGATTAGCAGAAAGATAAAAGTAATATCTCCTTGTTTCTTTGGGGTACCCTATGAAATTACACTTATCAGACCTAAGTTCGAGCTTGTCAGTTTATAATCATTTAACATAAGTTGGACATCCCTAAACCTTAAAATAAGTGAGGTTCAGCCTATGTCCTGACCATATCTCATAGGTGTTTGTTGGTGCAGAATTCCACCAACGCCGGAGGTAGGGATCCTCCAGGGGTGGAATCGTGATCGGATGGAGGGCTTTCCAGCTTCTGCTTCCCCTTTCTGGGGAAGACAGGG
Source organism: Elaeis guineensis (assembly GCF_000442705.2). NCBI lineage: Eukaryota > Viridiplantae > Streptophyta > Magnoliopsida > Arecales > Arecaceae > Elaeis > Elaeis guineensis. The sequence goes on from NC_026000.2 coordinate 92,912,465, forward strand.
TGACTGGCCCAAGTGGCCCGCCCGATCATCGGATTCTGAAACTCTGACAATGCTCTTTCCAACCGCACTGATGCCTGCGGCTGCTGCTGCATGGCCTGCACTGCTTCGGTGAGGCCCCTGACTTGCTGAACCAGCAAGTTGAACTGCTTCATGCCGACTACCGTTGCTGGAGGAGGAGGAGCCTGGAAAATTGAAAATGAGGCCGGAGCTTGCGGGGCTCATTGGGATCTGGCCGCGGAGGCTGTGGATCGCCTGGTGGATGCCTTTCAGGGAGGCATCAGGTGGAGATCTAGCAGGAGAAGGAGAAGATGACTGGAGACAGTCCCGTTGAGCACTCCTTTAGGAACAAGGGTACTGCGAAGACACAGGCCCTTTCTCTAGCGTCAATTCTGTTGGTGCAGAATTTCACCGATGTTGGAGAAGTTGGAGTCGAGGGGATCGCGTCTGCCGTCAGAACCTGCAAGAAAAGTCTAAACCAAAGTTGGGGTTGCTCCGGTAAGACCCTCCGATGCTCAAGTTAGTACTCTGCCTCAACAAAAATGAAGCACTCGAATGAAAATTTTAGCAGAGTTTCGAGATAGAGTTTAGAGCTTAGAGAAGAACGTATCTGGGAGTCCCTTTTTATAGATGGAGAGCGTAATTGATTGACAGTGACGTCTGTAATCGTCTGATAGTGGGCCATTCGGGGCCACGCGGGATTTGTTATGGAGAGTAGTGGCGTCAGGGGGCCGTTCAGGGCCACGTGGAGTTTGTTATGGAGAGTAGAGTGGTGTTCGTTGTCGTGACTTACCAGAGAGTGGTGGAGCCACGTGGAATCCGTTATAGAGAGTGGAGTAGGGTAGTGGCCATTGTCATGACTTGCCAGAGAGTTCGGGCCTGACGGCTGAAGCTCGGTTGGGATGTCTGATAGAGTGAAATGGCTCTCTGTCTCAGCAATCCAGGAGAAGCTTGGATATTTTTGAGGTTGCTGACGAGTCTACTATTGTCGGATGCCTTGGGCACTGATGCTACAGGCGGGAGTCATCTGCTGTAGAAGCTCAGACAGGGACTTTCTGTTGGTGAAGTTCGCTAGAAGTTCGATTGCCAGAGAAGTCCGTCTGGGATTTGCCTGATGTGGAAGCTCGTCTGAAGGTTGTCCGCCAGAGAGGTCCAATTTCATGTGAAATCCGACAGGGGGTCGTCTGACAGTGGAGTTCGGATGGCATTGTGAAAGTTTGTCTGCTGGAGAAGTCTTGAGGATGCTGTGGAAGGTCGAACGTTGGAGGAGTCCGGGATTCAATTCTGCTGTATTTCGGCTTTTGTAGGAGTCTGAAAGGAGTCCACTTATTGTAGATGCTCAGATGAAGACTAGTTGTCGTGGAAGCTTGGATAGAGACTTCTTATTGTGGAAGTCCCACTGCTAGAGAAGCTCAATCATTGACGAAGTCCGAAAGAAGTTTGGAGTAGAGATCCGACTGGTGGAGCCTGTCCGTTGTAGGAGTTCGTCTGTGGTCCATCTACTATAGAAGTTCGGATGGAGTCTGACTCTTGTAGGAGCTCAGATGAAGTCCACTTGCAATAGAAGTTTGGAGTAGAGATCTGGCTCTTGTAGGAGCTTAGATAAAATTCGAAAGGCGATCGACCGTCGTAGAAACTTGGATGGAGTCTGGTTACTGTAGAAGTCCTGCCGTTGGAAAAGCTCGGACATTGATGAAGTCTGGAAGAAGTTCGGAGTAAAGTTGCTCATGGTAGGAGGAAGTCTGGAAGAGATTCAGAGGGTAGCCAATCACTGTAGAAAGTCGGCTGATAATGAAGCCCAAAGAGTATTTGGAGTAGCCCGATACATGAATGGAGGAGCTCATTATCGGAGAAGTCTGGATGGTATTACGAAAGCTCGGACGATCGAGGGAGTTCAGAAAGACGCCACACAAGGTCGGAAGTCAGAAGAGCCCTAGAAGGGTCGGCCCTTTGCGAACTTCGGCTGGGGGTATTTTATACCCAACACCAGTCCCCCTACTTTCAAGTTCGAGTTTCGAATGAAGGAAGTATAGAGAAATTTTCACAGTCGAAGTTGCCTCCCTCGATTTTCATACTTGGTTGTTTCCAGATATTTTGGCATTTGGCGCGCTAGTGCTGGAGCCTTTTCGAATTGAGGCGATCCGAAAAGATTTTTTTGGGATTTCTGTCAGAGCGTTGCTCTAGGTATGGCATAATAATAGTTCTGTCATCTATCGATCACTTTCAGCCATCTGCCATGATGAGTGAGACAAGTGGCGATTGTAGATCGGCCAGAGGAGATCTGCGATCATTATTCCGTCGGACCTCGTCACCTATTTAAACCTGCCTCCCTCCTTCAGGGGTTTCACTTTGCCTAAAAGTTTCTTCGGTCCCTCCTTCTTCCTGAGAGTTTCGTTCTTCTCCAGCATCCTTTTCGGCCTTAGGCATTCTTCGAGTCATCCCCATCTCTGCATCTCTGCATCCTTTGGACCAGCCTAGGTTAGTTCCAGAACTCCCCTCTTTATTTTTTTCTCTTGCTGCTATTCTTTCATTTTTTTCCCTTTACATTCCACCTGTTCAGTTTTCAACGAACGTCCCTTTTTTATTTTTCCCAATTTTTTCAAGATTTTTAAGGTTTTCACTCAATTCAAAATATCCTCCAGCACTTCCTCCTCTAGTAGTTCTTGGAGTTCGTCTATTCCAGCCTTCCAAAATCTTAGTTCTGTAGATGAATCTCATCCGATCTTTGTACCAGACACCATCCCCAGCTCTCTGACCCCGGAGGAACTCTCACTGATTAGGATTTAGTACGGGATTCCTCCGGAGTATGAGCTGGAGCTTTTCGGGCCGACTGGCCGGGCTAGCGCTCCTCCCTCCGGCTGCTTCTGTTTATAACAAAAAGCTTTCCGCATCGGGCTTTGACTTCCGCTTTCACCTTTTGTTATTGGTCTCTTCTACTTCTTAAATATTTTTTTAGTTTCTGTAGCACCGAACTCGTTTAGATTTCTGATAGGATTTCTTTCCCTCTGTAGTTTAGTTGAAGTTCGGCCGACTCTTTCTTTGTTTAAAAATTTCTATACCTTCAAGCGTCATCCCTCGGCAAAAGATTGGTGGTACTTCTCCCCTTAGTTCGATAGAAAGGGGTTGCTGAAAGGAGCCCCCTCTTCTATTCATAACTGGAAGGAGAGGTTCTTCTACGTCCGATGCTCGTCCTTAGAGCTGGGGTTGCCCCCCTGGGGCTCCCTGAGGGATTCCATCCGTCAGACTTCTAGCCTGGGACAGGATGACCTTGAGGCCTCCAATAAACTCGAGGCTTATCCAGCCGCTCTTCTCTCCAACCTCCTGAAGGAACAACTCTTGTTTAACATCGGCCTAAGTCCTCTCAACCCTACCGGTATATTTTTTTTTTTTGCTTCCCCTTTCTTGTTGTTCTTTTGTTAAGCTATGTCGATCCTCATTCACTGCAGATATGGATGCTGATGCAGTTCGAATGCTAGCCCAGGGTCTCAAGACCCACAAAAGGAAAGGCGCAGCATCCTCGGGGGTGGCAAAGAGGGCAAGGGCAGAAGAGACCAGCTTGATCGTGCCTGCCCAGGTGGCCATTGCCGTCGACTCTCCCTCCGACGTCGAGCTCGCAGTCCCCCGGACCTCTTTAAGGAGCCCCCTGACCGAGGTTCCTGCTTCAGAGGCCCAATCCGAGGAGGCACCAGGGGCCGAACAGAGAAGGAGAAAAAAGATATTGGCCCGCAAGAGCCGCAGCAGCAGGGCTGCCATCGAGGAGGCTGATGGCTTCAAAGAAGATCCGAGGGAAAATCCCTTCAACAATAGGGATATAATAAAGAGATTGGTCGACGGGTGCATCCTGTCCGAGGTCATCCGTAGGACCATTCACACCGATCCTGAGTAGCGGGTCTGGGACTCTCTGGGGTCCTTTCTCGAGGTAGGTCAATTTACTCCTTTCTTCTTCTCGCCTCTTTGCTTAGCTTATTCCTCAGCTTTTATATTGACTCCCTGGCCGCTCTTGTAGATTGGACACCAGCTCATCGCCAACATCAAGGCGATGAACAATGCTAGGAAGGAGGTTGCCCAGGCGGAGTAAGGTCGCCTGGCCGAGGCCGCCCGCCTCAAGGAGAAGATCGCTGAAGTCGTGAGTCTCCAAGAGGCGCTGCAGAATGAAGAGCAGACCTTGACAGACTTGAGGGCCACCTTGGAGGAGGAAAGAAAGAAAGCAGAGGCCGAGGTCTCCGAGTTGAAGGTGCAGATCCCGACCCTGGTCTCGGAGGCAATGATCCGGATAGTGGAGGAGTTCAAAACCTCCTCTGAGATGAGGGATCTGAAGGTCGAGTTCGGCCAGGCTGCCTATATCAAGGGCTTTGAGCTCTGCCAAGAGAAGGTGGTCAGAAAGTTTCTTGAACTGGACCTTGGCTTCCTGGATGAGGCGTCCGATGACGAAGCCGGGCCTTCTGAGACTACTGTCGGTCTTTCTCCTAATGAGACTTCCTCGACTACCGTGGCTGCCGCGGTCGATCCTTCGGGGGCACCGAGCTCCCCCACTTCTGCCCCAGAGGTCCGAAACCTCTAAATTTGTATTCTCTTTTATTTTTTTTTTGCAACTTTTTCTCATTCTTTTGTACTTAAGAACTACTTAATCAATGAAATCGGGTTCTTCTTTACAGAGGGCTCCTCTTTTTTACTCTGCATTCTTTTTCTTCTCTTTTATTTTTTGGCATTGATTTGTGTTGTGGCACTCTTGTCTTCCAACGACAGTGCCCCACCGAAGAGGCGATGAACAATGCTAGGAAGGAGGCCGCCCAGGCGGAGTAAGGTCGCTTGGCCGAGGCTGCTTGCCTCAAGGAGAAGATCGCTGAAGTCGTGAGTCTCCAAGAGGTGCTGCAGAATGAGGAGCAGACCTCGATAGACTTGAGGGCCACCTTGGAGGAGAAAAGAAAGAAAGCAGAGGCCGAGGTCTCCGAGTTGAAGGTGCAGATCCCGACCCTGGTCTCGGAGGTAATGATCTAGATAGTGGAGGAGTTCAAAACCTCCTCCGAGATGAGGGATCTGAAGGTCGAGTTCAGCCAGGCCACCTACATCAAGGGCTTTGAGCTCTGCCAAGAGAAGGTGGTCAGGAAGTTTCCTGATCTGGACCTCGACTTCCTGGATGAGGTGTCTGATGATGAAGCTGGGCCTTCTGAGGTTGCTGCCGGTCTTCCTCCTGTTGAGACTTCCTCGACTGCCATGGCTGCCATGATCGATCCTCTGGGGGCACCGAGCTCCCCCACTTCTACCCCAGAGGTCCGAGACCTCTAAATTTGTATTCTCCTTTTTTTTTTTGCAACTTTTTCTCGTTCTCTTGTACTTAAGAACTACTTAATCAATAAAATCAGGTTCTTCTTTACAGAGGGCTCCTCTTTTTTACTCTGCATTCTTTTTCTTCTCTTTTATTTTTTGGCACTGATTTGTGTTGTGGCACTCTTATCTTCCAACGATAGTGCCCCATCGAAGCTCTTCCCTTACCACGAGGGATTCCTTTGAAGTCGATGGTCTGGGATCTCAGAAGGAAAGTTCGTCGCCTGATGAAAGAATCCAAGAAGCTGGATGACGAACTTCACCAACTGAGGAAGAGCCATTCGGAAGTCACTGCGGAGGTTGCTCACTTTCAGGACCTCCACAAAAAGGGCTTCGTGGACAACACCCGAAGGAAGGCGGACTTCGTGAAGGAGCTTGAGGAACTTCAAAAATGTGCCAGCGACTGATCTTGGACTCAACCTTCCAAGATCAGCTCCCTTGAGGTCGAGCTGGCGGCTACACGAGAGAAGATCGGCCAGTTGGAAGGGAGCTCATCCTGGCTCACAACTCAGGCCGACCGCGATCGAGACTGGTCAAAAAAATTCTTCGACCTTCAGAAGCAGCTGCAGGACGTCGAGGCAAACTACAATGCCTACCGAGTCGACTGGTGCGGGCAAGTAGACGACTACCAAAGGAAGCTCAAGATGGTGATTGACGAGGTTGCCTGCCTCAAGGTGCAGTTGTCTGAGAGAGTCCAGGCCATCTCTGCACAAGGCTCCGATGAGCTCCGCTCCTTAAAGGGGACATGGAAGAACTGTCTGTGGCCCTTGGGTAGGAGAAGGCCAAACTACAGTGGCTGAAGATTCAGCTGGCCTACGAGCAGCAGGCAGTCAAGGATGCTGAGGTGGAGTCTGAAGTTCTGAGGAAGAGGCTTCGGGAGTCAGAGGGCGAGAGTCGGCGGTTCCATCAAATATATCGGGAGATGCTGTTAAGAAAGAAAGAACTGGAAGAAGAAGTCAAAAACTTAAAGCAATCCTCGATGATGGCTGGAACCGAGAGTTCGAAGTCTGAAGAAGCTGAGCTTCCTTAGAGCTTCTTTACTTTTTATTCTATGTATTCTTTCTTTTTCTTGTCATTTTTCTTTTTTGGCGTTCAAAGACTTTGTAATGTATACTTCACTAATGAAATGAAAAGAAAGTTTTCTGTTACCTTGTCCATTCTTGCATTAAGTTATCGTTTACCGAACTTCTTTTGTCTTTTATCTTGTTCAATGTCGATGTCTTTTGAAGGTTCCTGATCATCGTCATGTTGATTTGCCCCTTTTGTTCATGATCGAAGGTCTTTTCGAGGCCACTCAAGTTTGATGCTTCCTCCCGGTGCTCGAGCTTGGAGGCCCGAACTTCTCGTTGCCTTGAGAAAGTTGATTTTCTCCCGCCAGTGTTGGGTTTCCTCTTGGAGATTGAGAGTTTCTGACAAGAGTCTCCTTCCTCGTTGAGACGAGGTTCTTTGTATCTTTGATATAGTTTATTTTTTTCTTATCACTGGCGTGGCTCGTCGCTTTCCTTTTTTCTCTCTTTTTTTTTTTTGTATTCGAGTGAAGGTTTTCCCTCTGCTCTTAACAGGGTCGTAGGGATGTAGAGGAGCCGTTGAGGAGGCTTTTCTCCTCTTTCGATGTTGAACGATCGGGTCTTCATTTGTGTCAGGTCGAGGTTCTCCTCCTGTTTCCGACACAGTCAATTTTAGCTCATGTTAGGATGAGGTTCTCCTCCTATTTCTAACAAGGCTATGGGGGCACGTAAGGGCCATTGCAAGGACCTCTCCCCCCATCCGATCTCTAAATAATCGGGCCTTCGATCTTGCTCATGTTAGGACGAGGTTGTCCTTCTGTTCCTAACATGGCTATGGGGGCACATAAGGGCCGTTGCAAGGGTCTCTCCCCCCATCCGATCTATAAATAATCGGGCCGACTTTGCTCATGTTAGGACGAGGTTCTCCTCTTGTTCCTAACATGGCTGTGGGGCACATAAGGACCGTTGTAAGGGCCTCTCCCCCCATCCGATCTTTAAATAATCGGATCTTCGACTTTGCTCATGTTAGGACGAGGTTCTCCTCCTATTTCTAACATAGCTGTGGGGGCACATAAGGGCCGTTGCAAGGGCCTCTCCCTCCATCTGATCTATAAATAATCGAACTTTTGACTTTGCTCATGTTAGGACGAGGTTCTCCACCTGTTCCTAACATGGTTGTGGGGGCGCATAAGGACCGTTGCAAGGGCCTCTCCCCCCATCCGATCTATAAATAATCGGACCTTCGATTTTGCTCATGTTAGGATGAGGTTCTCCTCCTGTTCCTAACATGGCTGTGTTTCGATTGTCTGAAGGAGCTACTCCCTGTTGTTACAAGCTCATGCCAAAAGAAAAGATATGCAAATATGAAAGAAACTTTTATTTAAGGCAAAGTTATTAGTAATACATTCATAGATTTTTCAAATCCATAGTCACAGAAGGCCTGCTCCCCATCGAGGTCCTCCAGAGATGGAGTTGATGATCCTGATTGGAGGCCAATCTTCAGGCTGCTCCTCCCTCCTTGGCCGCTCTAGTTGTGGCAAGGCCCTCAGCCGATCTTCCCTATTTTTAGGCTGATGTTGAATGAATCTGTCGAGTCGACCTCGTCTGATGAGCTCCTCGATCTCATCTCGAAGCTGAATGCACTCCTCTGTGTCGTGGCCATGGTCACGATGATAGAGGCAGAACTTGTTAGGATTGCACTTCTCGGGGTGTGCGAGCATCCTTTTCGATCTTCGCAGCTGCTCCCTGACCTCCATCAGCACTTGAGCTTTTGGAGCATTGAGGGGGGTGTTGCTATGGAACCTTCCTGGGATAGAGCTTGTCGAACCCTGTTGTCCGGGCTCCTCTACCTACGAGCTCGGGGAGGAGTGCAGACATGCTTGTGTCTGGAGGGAGTTCGAGAATGTGGCCGAGCTTCACTCGGCCCTTTTTCAACTGCGAGCTTGCTAGAGTTACCCGCCTGCCGCTCCTTCACGGCCTCCTCATCCTTCATCTTGAAGGCTTCCTCTGCTCGGGCATATTCTTCGGCCCGAGCCAGCAGATCGGCGAAGTCCTTGGGATACTTCTTTTTCAGGGAGAATAGAAGATCGTTCTTTTGAAGACCGCTCTTCAGGGTGGCCATTGCAATCGATTGGTCCAAGTTTCGGACCTCCAACATGGCGGCGTTAAAATGGTTGATGTAAGTTTGGATAGATTCTCCCTCCTTTGGCTTGATGTTGATGAGGGACTCCGAACCTCTACGGAGATGCTGGCTGCTGACAAAATGAGCAACGAACTGGTGGCTCATCTGATCAAAGAAAAAGATAGTATCCAGCTTTAGTGTCGAGTACCAATTTCTTGCTGCTCCCTTCAAGGTAGACGAAAAAGCTCGGCACAGGATGGCGTCTGGCACACCATAGAGTAGCATCATTGTCTGAAAGGCCTCCAGGTGGTCAACCGGATTTGAGGTCCCATCGTAGCTCTCGAATTGGGGAAGCTTGAAGTTTGACGGGATTGATTCCTGCATAATCATTTGAGAGAAAGGAGGGTCAGTGCAGATGTCCTCACCGTAAGCAGTGGGAGTATGACGGAGCTCTTCGATCCGTCAGTTCATCTCCTAAAATCTTTGATCCAGGAGGTCCTCTCGACTGTGGGTCTCGAGGGTCTTCTGGTGGAATGGAGGTAGGGACCCTCCAGAGGTGGAATCATGATCGGACAGAGGGCTCTTCGCCTTCTGCTTCCCCTTTTCGGGAAAGATAGGGCGACTGATCCAAGTGACCCACCCGATCGTCGGATTCTGAAACTCCGACGATGCTCTTTTCAGTCACACTGATGCCTGCAGCTGCTGTTGCATGGCCTGCACTGCTTCGGTGAGGGCCCTAAGAAACTGAAAATGAGGTCGGTGCTTACGGGGCTCATTGGGATCTGGCTGCGGAGGCCATGGATCGCCTGGTGGATGCTTCTTGGGGAGGCATCAGGTTGAGATCTGGCAGGAGAAGGAGAAGATGTCAGAGAAGATGACTGAAGACAGTCCCATTGAGCACTTCTTTAGGAACAAGGACACTGCGAAGACACCGGCCCTTTCTCTAGCGCTAATTCTGTTGGTGCAGAATTTTGCTGACGTCGGAGAAGTTGGAGTCGAGGGGATTGCGTCCGCCATTGAGACCTGCAAGGAAAGTCTAAACCAGAGTTGGGGTTGCTTCGGCAAGACCCTCCGACGCTCAAGTCAGTACTCTACCTCAACAAAAATGAAGCACTCGAATGAGAATTTTAGTAGAGTTTTGATATAGAGTTTAGAGCTTAGAGAAGAACGTATATGGGGGTCCCTTTTTATAGATGGAGAGCGTAACTGATTGACAGTGATGTCTGTAACCGTCTGGTAGTGGACCGTTCGGGGCCATGCGGAGTTTGTTATGGAGAGTAGTGACATCAGGGGGCCGTTCAGGGCCACGTGGAGTTTGTTATGGAGAGTAAAGTGGTGTCTGTTGTTGCAACTTGTCAGAGAGTAGTGGAGCCACGTGGAATCCGTTATAGAGAGTGGAGTAGGGTAGTGGCCATTATCGTGACTTGCCAGAGAGTTCGGGCCTGATGGCTGAAGCTCAACTGGGACGTCTGATGGAGCAGAATAGCTCTCTGTCTCAGCAATCCAGGAGAAGCTCGGATGTTTCTAAGGTTGCTGATGAGTTTACTGTTGTCGGATACCTTGGGTGCTAATGCTACAGGTGGGAGTCATCTGCTGTAGAAGCTCAGATGGAGACTTTCTATTGGTGAAGTTTGATAGAAGTTCGATTGCCAGAGAAGTCCGTTTGGGATTTGCTTGATGTGGAAGTTCATATGAAGGTTATCCATCAGAGAGGTCTAGTTTCATGGGAAATCTGGTAGGGGGTTGTCCGACAGTGGAGTTCGGATGGCATTGTGGAGGTTTGTCCGTTGGAGGAGTCTTGAGGACACTATGGAAGGTCGAACGTTGGAGGAGTTCGAAATTCAATTTTGCTGTGTTCTGACTTTTGTAGGAGTCTGAAAGGAGTCTGCTTATTGTAGAAGCTCAGACGAAGATCAGTTGTCGTGGAAGCTCAGATGGAGACTTCTTATTGTAGAAGTTTTGCTGTTGGAGAAGCTCGATCATCGATAAAGTTCGGAAGAAGTTCGGAGTAGAGATCCGACTGGTGGAGCCTGTCCGTTGTAGGAGTTCATCTGTGGTCCATCTACTATAGAAGTTCGGATGGAGTCCGACTCTTGTAGGAGCTCGGATGAAGTCTGCTTGCAATAGAAGTTCGGAGTAGAGATCCAGCTCTTGTAGGAGCTCGGATGAAATCCGAAAGACGATCGACCACCGTAGAAATTTGGATGGAGTTTGGTTACTGTAGAAGTCTTGCCGTTGGAGAAGCTTGGACATTGATGAAGTCCGAAAGAAGTTTGGAGTAAAGTTGCTCGTGGCAGAAGGAAGTCTGGAAGAGATTCAGAGGGTAGCCAATCACTGTAGAAAGTCGGCTGATAATGAAGTCCAAAGAGCATTTGGAGTAGCCCGGTACATGAATGGAGGAGCTCATTATCAGAGAAGTCCGGATGGTATTACGGAAGCTCAGACGGTCGAGGAAGTTCAGAAAGATGCCACACAAGGTCGAAAGCCGGAAGAGCTCTGGAAGGATCGACCCTTTGCGAACTTCGGCTGGAGGTATTTTATACCCAACAATATTTTACTAACTGACTTGCTCGAAATATTATTGAGTACAAAATAGGCTGTCTCAAGTGCAAATACCTATCTCTATGTTTCCTATCTCTTATGAGAAATTTTTTCTCTAGATCCTCTGTAAGAAAACCAAATATCTTTCAAAAGGATGGGGGATCCTACTAGGTCTATGAGGTGAAGGAGGTACTATATATACTAGCTCATAATAAATAAATTGTATAGGTCCTATGACTCGTTGCTCTTCAAAGATTCTCTCTTCGAGCTTGTCCTTCCACTGTCTCTATCCTGGATAAACTATTTTTCAAGAAGACAACATGATAGCTCACAATCACATTATGATCCATTGGAAAGAGAAAGTAGTAGTATCTCAAACTCTTTAGGATATCCCATGTAACGAGCTCTCATAGACCTAGTCTCTAACTTGTCTGCCATGTCATATCTCATATGGTGTGGTAGGAACAGATTTAGAGAGAACCTAATTGAGAAAGTAAAGTATGTCATTAAAGAAACAAAGGTTAAATTGGTGAAGTTCATCGTGGACTGGATCACATCTCATACAGTGCCATTCCTCCTCTTAAATGCCCCATTGAGCTAAGGTATACAAGAAGAGGTCCAACGTGAAACTATGTCATTTTTTTTGAGATAATTAAAAAATTCTCTATTTTGGTATTGCCTCCTCGATTTGATCAAAGTATCTTTAAGATTTTTTTTAATTTGCTTCTCTACTTCATATCTGAATTTTTCAAACTTTTCAAAAGCTTCAGATTTGTATCTCATACACATACCCATACCATGACTGATCTTTAGTAAAGGTAAGAAAGTAGAGATAACCTTCCTCGTCTGGCTCATCAAATGGGTCATATACATCAAATGTGTACTAGGATAAGCATCTCAATGGTCCTATTCTCTTATTCCACAAAGGGCTACTTGGTCATTTATCCTTAAAGAGATGATTCACTGACTAAATATGACTCAACGGTCAATAAGCCCAAAAGTTCATATTTTTCTAATCGATAAATCATTTCTATCCTATATGACCTAGCTTTAAGTACTACATATATATATATACTTCAGGTTTGTCTGATCTCTGGATCTCTCAGACCCAATGGCTTTTATTGTTTACTCAAATAAGTTCACAGATGCATCACCATGCAAATAATAGAGACTTTCTTTAAGAACTTAATCCAAATGGTAATCACAAAGGTTAAGTGCCCACGACCACAGTAAACTCTTGCCCCGTTGTCGACTTGAAAGGGTTACTTCACCTTTTCTCAGCCTCTACTTTTCTTTAGACCCTATATTAAAGTGCGTAAACATGCACTAGTGTCTAATACTCAACTGGGAGAAGAAAAAATCATAGGATTAGTTTTGAATAATTTCGACATGCCTTTCAAATGCATATCCTTGTTTCTTTAGGCTTTTCAGGTATGTACCTCTGAACTTTTCAAGATTTCTTAGTTATCAGCACACTGACCAATTCAAATAAGGTGCTACAATTATTATTCATATGATAGTTTCACAAACTACTAATATGAGTCATGAAGGGATTGCAGGATCAAATCTATTAGCAATTTCTTATGCATGGTCATGTCGAGCTTCTCAAGCTCCTCAATATCCTTGATCATTGTCAAACAATGATCATAGATAAACTATCCATTGTGTATCTCATACGCTGTGCAACTCTGATCATCTCACAACTATTGCAGATGAGTCAGCTTGTCGTTGGCAATCTGTATATCCTTATGCACGCATTGAAGTTCATCAAGCATGGACTCCAATTTATAGCACCTAACTTTATTATCATTGTCCAACCATTTATCAAGTATAGCTTGTTGATTATGGATTGGACGGACTGATAATATAGGGATAACCTGATCAAGAATATGGCTTAACTTTTCAAAAACTAAGAATAATTCTTAGGTTTCTGAGTCAAAGTATGTAATTAGTTTTGGTCAAACAGTTGATATCTAGGATTCAAGCTAAAGGGTTCGAAGCTGACATAATAAACCACAGAGAGTAAAGATTTTAAGTAGATAATTATACTTGTAAATATTTATTCTAGAAACTTTAAAAATAAACAAAGGCTCCCATTAATTTTTTAAATTTCTCACTCCTTGGGTGGAGAAACGAAAACCTATACATGATAATTGGGTTTTTAGTGGGTGCTACGATCCCATCGATATACGGCACCTCACCTAACAGTTATTGATAATACATACATCGATGCATGGATAACTCTTTATCTAGATGCTTTTCTAAGCATATTACAGTGACTTGATTTTTAAGTCCTGTGGCCTCACCTAATAGTTATTAGCATATTTCTTAGTTAAGTTAGATCCAACGTTCACTAGTGGAGGTAAAGCCATCATTGGGTCCCTCACCTAATAGTTATTAAATTCAATCCCATCTTTACCTAAGGCATCAAACGTCAATAGAGTGGTTGTACTTTTTCGATGCAACCGAACCACTATAACCAGTCGAGAACGATCATCGCCAGAAAAGCACCCGTATCTCTATAATGGTGGAAGACCGCTAGACTTAATATTTAGTAAGAAGATTTAGATTTAGGTCTCTTCTAAGTCAACATATCTGATGTCTGACTGATTAGATTCAGATCATCACAATCTCATGTCTGACTAACCTAGTTGGTATGGATAAACATGAATGACCAGCAACCTTATTTAATCCATAATCGATCAAATTGGTTAGGTAAGTGAGATCGATGGGAGGATATGTTGATGCTTGCCTTAGACACCATCAAAATGGCCAGATAACCATGCTCTCAATTCAAAGCCATCGATCGAGTTGCTAAACTTATCTTAGACATCAATCGATCAATCAGAATTGAACAGGTTAGCCTAGTTACTCGGACTCAAACCACTGAGTCAAATTCGATCTTAATTTAATCAATTCATATCACATGTGAATTGATTTGACCAACTATAACTAAACTCAATTTTGAGCCCTTTTGACCTAATCCCAACCAACTTTTGATTAGGTTCGATCAACTGCTCAAAATCGAAAAAGGTTCTAACATGATCTAATCAATGACTCTAATTATAGTCAAGTCACTAGACCTAATTTGTTTAACCCATACGCAGAATTTTATGTCTTATGCAATAAAATTTAGATCTTAAATTCATAATTTTAGATCTTTTAATTTTAATTCTTAATTCTCAATTAAGTACATTATGAATATAGATTTAGTTTAGATATCCAAATAATTTTTAATTTAAACTAATTTATATTGTATCTTATATAATTTTACTGTCTACAGATTTGAGTTGACTCATCCTGAAACTCGAGTCGACTCATTTCAGTGAATCGACTTATCTCTGAGATTGAGTTGACTTGCTTGTGATGATCAGAAACCTATAGACTATGGCCTGTAGAATTGAGTCGACTTATCTGTAAACAAGTCAACTCACCAAGATCTCGAATCGACTCCAACAAACACGAGTCGACTCGTTAGATGTGCCAACTACAATTTCAAAGTTTCATATAAACAGATTCTAAGATTTTAGATCTAGGATTTTATAAAAATTAAGTTTCAGATCATTTATCAAAAATTATATTTCACACATATCATTTTTTGATCTAAAACACATACATGCATAATCAGATCCAAAACATGTATCACATATAATTTTTCATTTGCGGTTCTTCTTCATTAGAAACATCATAAGCAGCACTCCTATATGTCATAAGAGAACCCATCGAATGGGCAAGAGAGAAACTTTAATCCCTTCTTCCTCTTATGATCAGACGGTCATAGTGATTATCTCATTTTGAGTAGTAGGCACTAAGATATTTTAATCTAACATATCAAATATGTATACAGATTAAATTTTAGATTTATGAATAAAAATTAAGATCTATGCATGCAATCATACATCACATGTATGAATTAAATTTAGATCATAAAATTTAATTTCAGATCTAAATATACAATCATATATCATATACATGAACAAGATTAAGATCTATACAAACTAATTTCAAACTTGAATTCCATTCTGTAATAAAACTTAGATCCAATCTAAACTTTAATTAACATATTCAGATCTAAAACTAATTCAGATCTGAATCACTCATAATTTATTTCATATCTGAAATAATTTTAGATTTGAAACAATCCTGTAATCACATTATAATATGCAAAATTTTCAGATCTATCATTAATTAATATTCTATATCGTTCTTAGACAATAATTTGTTAGAACGATGTGAAACATTAACTAATCTTTAGATCTGATTTCTATAAATCAAATTTTAGATCTGAAATAATGTATGTTTGTATTAGAACCTTGCTCTGATATCACTATTAGAAAGAGCGATGGTTTCGTATGTGTAGATTAAAACTTTTTAAAAATAACAGATTTATATGCAGTAGAAATAAAACTAAATTAAAATATTTTTAATTTAAAATGTATCAGATTATATCTAAAAATCATGCTGAGGATCTTCATATGAACATGATGCCAAAGCCTAAAATCTGAAATAAGAAACAAAAACAAGTAGGAGATCTGATCTCCATACCTGATTACTTTCCTCAGATCTTGCGGATGTCTAGGGCTCCTGTTGGAGCCGCGTAAGCATCCGATCTCTACTGGTATCCATACGGAGATGTCTTGATCGAAGCACCGAGGCTACTGGTATGCTAGCATCTTGTAGGCCTTGCTCCTCACTTAGATCTGGATCATCTTTTAGAACTTGAAGAAGAATCATGTAGCGTGAACCATTCGCATTGAGCTTGAGGGAGCTTTTACTACATGAGGAAGAGGAATAAGAACTCTTTCACATCTAATCTGGAGAAGGATGTGGGCGTGGAGGATGAAGAGGGAGGGCTTGCGGTAAGCAGGAACTCACGGTGACCGCACATACACCCCAAAAGAAACTCATCTAAATTTTTATTGCATAAAATTTTGAAACCCTCATGCCCCATCAGATAAGAATTCATTCAAATCATATTTAAAAGAAAACTTATCTAAGAAAGGCATTTGGGGTGATGAGAACAAGTGGCGGCAAGGAAGAAACCATCTCATGATTTCATACCGCACGCCCCACTTTAATTTTGATTTTTGTCACACAAAAATCTGTTTCCAATGCAATAAACTGATAAGATTTGATCTTAATTTGAATCAAATTTAAATAAAAAATAAATCATGAAGAGAGAGAATCTCAGATGGGTGTGGCACCAACTATTGGCACCCCTTCTTTTCATGCACACAAGAAGCAAAGGCGTGCGCATCTTCACACGTGATAAATATTTAAATTAAGTCACTAGAAGTATTTAATTTTATTTAATTTATTAAAAATTTGATGTTCTCTAGCTTATTTTGCAGATAATTGATAGATTGGATTTAATTTGATTATTTGATACAGACACGGGTGCAACACAGATGCAGAATGATGTTAAAATGGATGATCCAAAATAAAGAAGAAAATAAGGGACATATGTGGTATTAGACCAAAAGACAAAATTTCTTTGGGAAGAACTTGTGGATTGAGAGGAGAATTAAAAGTTGTGGACCTGTGTATATTTAAAAGCAAGGGAAGAGAAAACAAAATGTGGCTGGACTCATCAGCGAGTGTGCTGTGAGGCACTAGGAGCATGGAACGAAACACATATGGATGAGTGGAGGGCTCTTAGATGAGTGGTGGGAGAGTCCTGATTGGGCTTATATGTAGGAAGCGAAGTGACAGGATGCGGCTGAAGTTGGAAAATATATCCTAAAGCCAATTGTTTGATGATTGCACTAGTTATAAATGTACATGAATTGATAAATAATAAAAATTATTTGGCCTTCTTCATTATAAGGTTATATCTTCTAACGAACTTCTATATTGTGATGAAGTCCTTAAAATTACTTTGATCGATAAAGGAGGATTTATCATGCAGTTTTTAAATTGGTTCACGATCAAACGATATGCTATTACTAAGATGATAGCGATATCAAGTTTAGATTGTTGTATGTCATATGTGTTAGTTATCCTCGTAACCAAATGATGTGAAGATATTGGTATAACTTACAGATGAGATGTAGGAGTATATCATCACTGAATGTGATCAATTGCAGAGCACTCTGCTGTCAAGGGTAGCTCGCAAAGGGTATGGGTATAAGTGTCCCTCTGACCTGAGATCACTACGGTGACTTGCAACCAACTCACTGTACTTTGATACTAGACTATCTGAGTTTATAATTTAATGATAAAAAATTTTTAGATACAATCAAGTACTTGTCAAGTCAGTGTGTGAGTCAACATGGGATTGACCCCTCTGAATTAGTAAGAGTTAATGTATCAATGTATTTCAATTTAGCAAAATCTGAGCTCGGATAATCCATATGATAGTTTGAAAGATTAAAATATAATATGGATGACTTATCTAGGATTAACAGTTAAATTCTAGATCATTCTCGAGCATTAGGATCAAAGGACTGAATTATACGGTAACCATACGTCAGTAGGTTCTTAAATATTGCTTCACCATCATTCGACCTATCCGAACATCGGATCACCATTGCTAGATGGTTACATCAATTGATTCAAAAATTTATTTCTATACTATCAGCTTAGATTCGAACCTATGGGATCACACTTAAAAGAAGTTTCTGACTGATCATATGGTTGATCAATGATTGAGAATTGTTTAAGGGCTTAATCGTTAATTCGATTGATGATTAATCTTATACAAAAGTTATAATAAATTTATTCATCAAATATTAATGAATTAATGAAGAATTAATTAGCAATTAAATTATTGATTTACTCAATTTGATTGAGCAAAGAGGATTAAATAAAATCTAATTGAATTAGATTCAATTAGGTTTGACCTGATTAGATTATGAGATGATCCAATCGCTAAGGGAGAATTATTCCTGATTTGATCAGGACTTTGGTTCAATCAATTCTTAATTTGATTAAAATTTAATTAAAAATATATGAACCTAATTAGATTGAGTTTTATCTATTTTATTTGGGCTAAACCAGATGTGATTTGGTTTGGATTCAAATTAGGAAATTAAGAGTCCATATTACATTGGACTCTTCTCCCTTGTGCCTTCTACTTTGGATGCCACTTTTCTCCATGCACAAATAGTTTTTGAATGAGATTCTTTTGTACCAAAGAGCTCTTTCCCTTCTCTATCTCACATCTAAATTTGAGTAAAATCTGATATTATATGGTTGTTGAAATTTGATTTGAATGGGATACCATATAAGATGAGGTTTGACCTTATCTACAACTCTTGCTGTCACTTGCTTTTTATTCCATTATTTTATGACAAAATAAGGTTTCTCACTATGAAAAATTAGATTAGGATCTGATTTCATGTGGAAAAATAAGTTTTGGGGCATCCCATATTTATTTTGGGTGTAAAAATTGTGAAGGTGCAACAACTATGGATGAGTCCAAGATGTCTAGGACTCTTCATCCCCACCTCCTTACATGTTGAAATAAAAAGAGTTTTATTTCATTCTTATGTATGTAAGACACCAGAGGAAGAGGGATTCATGTGAGGAAGCTTTGGGGCATCTGTTCTTTGTGAAAAAAAGAGAGGAGAGTCCTTTCTCTTGGGTGTGCACAAAAATCTAGTTTCTTGGGTTTTGGTCTTAAGGGTTTGGGAAGAGAGAAAAAATAAGAGAAAAAATAGTTTCTTCTCCATATTTTTTTTAAATCTTTATCTCCTCTAGAAGTCTATCTTCAATCTTTGAAAAGATTTCAAAGATTTAAAAAAAAGATCCACATCAGCCAAGAAGAAGGTCTTCACGCGAACTAGCATTCCTCAGAAGATTGATCAGATCAGAGCTTCGTGTGAACTTTTTGTAAAGGTTGGATACATGTGTGGCTATGAGCAACCTGCAAAGATCATCTTGACCATATCTCTCAGTAGCAGCGATCGTTGACCCATGCTCAGATATCGAGTTCTGATCTCAGATAGCAATAGATTTGATCTACTATTTACATCCATGCATGCAGATTTTATCATATGATTTTTTTATATTTTATATGCAACATATCATATCATAGATCCTAGAGTAGGTTGATTTGATGATTAGATCATATACATGTTAGGTTAATATATGATTAATCTATTTATTTTTTACTATAATTTATTTGAAATAATTTTAAAATACATGCATGAAATCACCTCTCTTCTCCAACAGTGGTATCAAAGCTAGGTTCGCTATGACATGTTATATGTGTATATTAAATCTAAATTTTAATTTAATTTAGATCTAATATATGATATCTTTGATGTAAATTTAATTAATTGTAGATCGTATAAACTGATATAAGATTATCCTGCTGTAGGGTTTACCCCTTACAGTAAAAAAATTATCCTAGTTTGTGCTGATCTTTGATAAAATTTGATTTTATATGTTACATGTGATGTTAATGATCTGATTTAGATATGATCTAAGCTTATGATCAGATTTGATGTAAATTAGATTAGATCTAAATTCAAGCATATATGATATGTGATTAGATTAGATGATCCGATTTGTAAGTACTTGGATTGGGTTGATCACCAGACCATCCGATCATAGGAGCAAGAAGGATTTAAAGACCCTTTTTTTCTATTCGACGGGATGCTCTTATGGTGTGTAGGAGTGCCATATGATTAGATCCCATGAAGAAGAACTTATTTTTCTATAAAATCTTAGATCTTGAAATCTTAGATTTGTTGTATGTGATATAAAGTTATATAAAAAATAAAATATCTAATTTATATGATTAAAATTATTTTAATCATGAAAAAATAAAATCTTGAATCATAAAAAATTTTAGATATGATCTAAAAGATGTTTATGATTAATTTTATTTTAGAATTATGTAAATTTTTTTAGATCTAAAACTCCTTGAATCGTGCTGTACAATTACTAAACTGACCAGTTTTGAACTATGTTGACCCAGTTACCTTGTGTAGCTGGCTCAATGTTGATTGAGTCGACCTAGTTTCAGAATAAAAAATCTTTGCATAAAATTTATTATAAATTATTTATAAAATAAAAAATTAAAATTATTTCAAACCTAAATCTAAACCTATGTTGATGCTAAAACTTAATTAGGAATTAAGTATAGAATCGATTAGATCTAGAATTATGAATTAAAGATCTAATATTATTCATATAAAATATGAGGAATATGGATTAGCTCAAATCAGATCTTCTTAATTGAGTTAGACCTAAGGTTAGAATCAAAAAGTTAATGGACTATGTAGAGAAATTGATTAAATCTAATCAAATATTGAATTAGATTAAATCAAGATTTTTCTAGAACCAATACAATAGTTGTAGATGATCAAGTCCATGTCTTTGATTAGACCAAATGGATCTTGATTGTGGTTCAATAGTTGAACTCAAATCATTAGGCTA
Source organism: Elaeis guineensis (assembly GCF_000442705.2). Lineage (NCBI taxonomy): Eukaryota > Viridiplantae > Streptophyta > Magnoliopsida > Arecales > Arecaceae > Elaeis > Elaeis guineensis. The sequence continues at coordinate 92,932,844 of NC_026000.2, forward strand.
GTCAAATTGAAACTAATTAACTAATTGGTGTCTAAGATAAGTTCGATATTCTGATCAGTGGTTTTTAATTGGGAGTAGCTTACCTGACCATTTCGATGGTGTCTAAGGCAAGCTTGGCATACCCTCCCATCTATCTCACTTACCTGACCAATTTGATGGATTATATTTTGATTAGATCGCTAAGTGATTCGAGTTGACCCATTCCATTAAGATTGATCAATGTGACTGATCTAGGTACCATTTCAATCAGCAGATCCTAATATGATTCAATGACTTGATGAAGTCAGTGAGAGGATTGTGATTTACTAATTGATCTCTTCTCTTTTCTCAATTCATAAATTAAATCTTCTAAATTATTAAATCTTTAAAATGAGATAGTTATGATGATAACTAAATCATAGTCTCCCATTAAGTTAGGTGATAATAGGTCCATTGGTATGATGATCATTGGAGGTCCAAAGATCTGATGCTCATCTGCTATTAGAATTATCATTCATAATATGATGACTTAGTTGAGTCTCTTTGTCAAGTGGTCAGGTTAGCCAGCCAAAATTAGATCTGATTATTTGGTAGTTAGATTCGTAAGTATGATCATGTTAATGGTTGGACCTAATCGGGCCTTTCAGTGAAAGCCCATCGCCTATTGAAA